>NC_079195.1:222003357-222030857 GCF_029499605.1 Hyla sarda
TTTATCCGATAAAGGGTATATTCACACTTGTCGGAGCTTTTGCAGAAATTTCTGTCGCTGACGCGTTCATCTGATTGGAGCTGGTCGGAATCCCATGTGCGTTGCGCCAAAATGCCATTGAAATAAATGGAAGAGATTTTCCGCCGCAGAAATCTGCAGAATGTGAAAGAAAATCCATTCCATTCATCTTAAAGGGGTACTCCATTGCCAGACATCTCATTTTTTTTTAACACTCTGCAGATTTCTGCAACCGAAAATCTTTTCATTTTATTACAAGGGGGTGTGGCTGTGACACAAGGGGGTGTGGCTGTGACATCGCCATCATGGCCTCTGGCTCCGAGCGTTTTGAACAAAAATGTTTAGAATGCTGGACCCCGGAGTACCCCTTAAATAGGGTGGTTAAGTGCAGCACACGTATGGATTTCTTCCAGACCCACTTGGATAAATGCGAGTCGCAGAAATGTGCACAACTCATCTGCCACGTGTCCGTGTTCCCTTACAGAGCCTGTGCTTAGTGAGGAGACAGAGGAGACAGCGTCTTTATTACTCTCCTGAGAACAGGTGAAAGCCATCTGGCGTAGATCTATAAAGTTAAGATGTACAGTGTATTTTAGGACTAGAAATTTTCAACCAGGGACCAGATTTCAGAGTATACAGAAGGAAGTGGGGGGAACTCTGGTGTAATTCTCTTTACTAGTGGGAATATGTATTACACAGCCCCATCTGCTGGCCATTCATGGGTATTACAGTGGTCCCTCAAGTTACAATAGTAATTGGTTCCAGGACGACCACTGTATGTTGAGATAATAACTCTATGGAGATAATAACTCTATGGAAACCTCTATTCAAAAATAGGAAAAAGTGAGGATTAAAAAAAAAAAAGTAGATAAGTAATATAGATAAAGCAAATCCTTACATATAAAAGTAATAAAGATCTGCTGGGAGCTGTAATCACTGTCTATGTAGAGGACTGGATCTTCTTCAGGGTCCTGTACAGTACACAGTGTCCTAAAGAAGTAATGGAGCCGCCCTCACCTGGTGTCCAAAGGAGCAGCTAACCCTGGTACAGGTAAAGAGTACAGAACATGTAATACCTCCCTGTACTGTAGGGGGCGCTACCAGACACCAGTCAGTGCATACACTTCAGTAATACAGGTAAAGAGTACAGAACATGTAATACCTCCCTGTACTGTAGGGGGCGCTACCAGACCCCAGTCAGTGCATACACTTCAGTAATACAGGGGTTTGGTCGGTTCTTCCGGCCATTGACACGTTTCGCAGATCTGGACTGTCTGTAGCATTGGATGGTGATTCTGGTTTCAAGTATCAATGGACCAGAAAAGACAATTGTATGTTGAAACTATTGTTGAGGGATCACTGAAGTAAAAAAAGGTGAAATTCCAGCTCCCCTAAAAATGTTAACATTAATAAATTCCACGTGCTCAAAAACAAACATATAAAATCTAAATGAAATCCAACGCGTTTCGGTTTGTCAAAAAACCTTAATCATGAGGGATCACTGTACATCTATTAGTTAAATTATGTTTTTTGCTTCAGCACAGACCGGAGCAAGTTTAACTTCTAACAATCTTCTTTTTTATTATTTTCTCAGATTCATCCTCATGTATTCCACGGTCCTATGTACCCATTATAATTCTGCCCTGACCACTACGATAGTAGGATGCATCAAGGTAAGTGTTGGGGATGTTTTGCTTTGGGGTACATAATGGTTGGGCTGCTGTGCGCCATGTCGTCTTGTCTTCTAGCACATACGAAGGCTGTCATGGCAGGCTGGGAGTTGTAGTTTTGCAACAGCTGCAGATCGCTTTACGATATGTAGAATCTGATATATTTGCTTCCTGGATACTTTTTATTTCAATGTTATTTATTATTATCTTATGTTTTTATATTATTTATTATTATTATTATTATTCTAATTTTTATATTCAATTTTTTTTATTATAATTATTTTATAATTTTATATTATTATTATAATTATTATTTTATATAAAATTATTATAATTTTATATGATTAATTATAATTAATTTATTTTATATTATTATTTATATTATAATTTGATATTATTATTACAATTATTTATTATAATTTTATATTATTATTATTATTTATTTTTTTTCCACTTCCAGAATATCCTCATAACTTACATTGGAATGTTCTTCGGGGGAGATTACATATTCTCCTGGACAAACTTCCTGGGGTTAAATATCAGGTATGGAGGAATCTTGCGTCCGGTTATGTGCATATGACGTCTTCCGCTTCCCTTTTTTTTTTTTTTTTTTTTCCCCGTGTGAATTGGTAATTTTTACAAAGCAGGAAATTTTAGAAGGGCTGATTTGACAGTAAGCAGACTGCAAAATGTCTGGCCCTTGGTATCCCCAGTGATCTGTTCGGAAAGCATGTCAAGTGTTACGTTTTCCTGCAGCTGGTAGGGGGGGGGGGATTAAAGGGGTACTCCAGCGTTCTGAACATTCTGTTTCAGAACGCTTGGAGACGGAGGCCGAGATGGAGACGTCACGGCCACACCCCCTCCATTCAGGTCTATGGGAGGGGACGCCATCAGACATCTTATCCCCTATCCTTTGGATAGCAGCGGAGTACCCCTTTAAGTATTACGCAGTGCTCATTTCAATAACTGGCTTGCTTGTGTAAGGCCCAATTGGCGCAGTTGTATTTCCAATTGGAATCCGGTGGAAAAATTCTGCTCCGAAATACCATTGTCGCAGATTCCCATTGTTCTCAGGGGGATTCCTCTGCACCGTGGCAGAACCTCCACGGAGGAAACTTCTGCCGTAGAAATTCCGGTTTCCACAGCAAAGAATTGACATGTCAAATCTATCTGTGGAATATGCTTGGAAATGCATTGCCGTCTGTGGAGATGGCGCATTTCTGAGCGGTCCTAGCACTTCGGCACCTGTTGCGGACAAAAACTTCAGCATGATGTCCAGCATTAAAGGGGTACTCTGGTGAAAAAAAAATTGTTATACAGATTTGTAAATTACTTCTATTAAAACATCTTAACCCCTTCAGTACTTATCAGCTACTGTATGCTCCAGAGGAAGTTCTTTTCTGTTTGCATTTCCTTTCTATCTGACCACAGTGCTCTCTGCTGACCCCTCTGTCCATGTCAGGTACTGTCCAGAGCAGGAGCAAATCCCCATAGCAAACCTCTCCTGTTCTGGACAGTTCCTGACACGGACAGAGGTGGCAGCAGGTAGCACTGTGAACAAGACTAAGAAAGAACTACACAACTTCCTGTGGAGCGTACAGCAGCTGAAAAGTACTGGAAGGATTAAGAATTTTTAATAGAAGTAATTTACAAATCTGTTTTTAACGTTCTGGCTCCAGTTGATTTCCACTGGAGTAACCCTTTAACCCTTTAGACACCATGATCAGAGTTGACCGCAGCATCTTAAAGTGCCAAAAATCATTGCAGGGTCCCAATCAGCTGAAAGGACAGGCAGGGGTCCCTAAGTGCCCCAGTCCCGTCAGATCGGCGCTCCATCCCTGCAGGCAGCCTGTAGTAATGGAGCACTTATAACACGGATCAATGCTGTGCCATGGCACAGCATTATTCAGTGTTAACACTCAAAAGATTTCATGTAATATTTCTCTATAGGGACAAAAATATATTAAAGGAGTAGTCCAGTGGTGACTCAGTGGTTTACAACTTATCCCCTATCTTAAGGATAGGGGATAAGTTGCAGATCGCGGGGGGTCCGACCTCTGGGGCCCCCTGCGATCTCCTGTACGGAGCCCCGACAGCCCGCGGGAAGGGGGCGTGTCGACCGCCGAACGAAGCGGCGGCCGACACGCCCCCTCAATACAACTCTATGGCAGAGCCGAAGCGCTGCCTTCGGCAATCTCCGGCTCTGCCATTGAGATGTATTGAGGGGGCGTGTCGGCCGCCGCCTCGTGCGGGGGTCGACACCCGCTATCTCGGCGGAGAGCCGGCGCCCCGTACAGAGAGATCCTAAGGATAGGGGATAAGTTTGAGATCGCGGGGGGTCCGACTGCTGGGGCCCCCCGCGATCTCAAACTTATCCCCTATCCTTAGGATAGGGGATAAGTTTTTCACCACTGGACTACCCCTTTAAATAATGTAAACAAAATAAATGTATGTGGTATCTCCTCATGCATAAATGTCTAAACTATATAATAAAACCGCACTGTCGATGGTATAAACACAAACCATAGTCTAGAATTGTTATGTTTTGGTCACTTCATATACTAGAAAAAATCCCATCAAAACAAATAGTTAAATAAAAGAAGTGTGTGTATAGGTGGTGGTGGTTGATGTGGCTGGGGGGGGGGTGGTGGTGGTGGTGGTTGGGTGGTTGTGTTTTTTTTATTATACATATTATATTCTATAATATTATTATATTTTATAATATTGTATTATATTTTTTAAATATATATAATATACTATATTTTATATAATATAATTATACATATTATATCATTTATATTATATATATTATAATTTTAGAGATGAGTGAACTTACAGTAAATTCGATATGTCACGAACTTCTCGGCTCAGCAGTTGATGATTTATACTGCGTAAATTAGTTCAGCTTTCAGGTGCTCCGGTGGGCTGGAAAAGGTGGATACATTCCTAGGAGACACAGACATGGTGCACATTTACAATCTTGTATAATGATCTTATTGCTTCTCAGCATAATATCAAAAACAGGTTGTTATTATACATTTTTGATCAAAAAGTACAAGCCCACTCGCCACGTCGAGGCCACCTATTAAGAGTGGGTCCCTAACGTCCCTAGCATAAAGTGGCGTAGCACTGGGCGGCGACCACCACCGCCGCAACATCAGTGCCCACAGGGGGGGGAAGGAAATGACCCACTGGCAGAGCGGCCCCAATGCCACTCAAACCAGTCTATGGGTTGCACCTCCCCGCAGACACGGCGCCACGGCAGCAACGGACACCGCACAGCACCACACCATATATATAGATAGATAGATAGAGATATAGATAGATAGAGAGATAGATAGAGAGAGATAGATAGAGAGAGATAGATAGAGAGAGATAGATAGAGAGAGATAGATAGAGAGAGATAGATAGATAGATAGATAGATAGATAGATAGATAGATAGATAGATAGATAGATAGATAGATAGATAGATATAGAATAGAGATTATATAGAGATAGAGATAGATTATATAGGGGAGAGGGGGAGAGAATTTTCTCAATTAGCTAACTCAATAAATTAACTATATCCTTTCTTTCCTTTCCAGTATTGCCGGCAGTCTGGTGTATTCCTATATAACCTTCACAGAAGAGCAGATGATTAAACAGCCGGAGTCTATCGGTAAACTGGACAACAAGGGGAAGATCGCGGTGTGAGCGGCACTACGGAGGGGAGTCGGCCTCCACCGAATCGGTCACGAGTGCTGCGTGCTCTGCCTGTCAGACGTGGACTCGTGCGCACATCAATTGCTAATTTGCACAATCATTCTAAATGAAACAATGCCTTTTTATATATTTTTAGAAGAACAGTTTTTTAGCAAAAAAAACAAACTTGTATTTAATTCCGAAGCTGTAAAATAAGTATTACTATTTTATTTTAAATAATTCCGCCCTTCCAATACATTTCATTCTGACCCCAGGACTGCACAAGCTGGTGTCTGCACCTCATCTAGTGCCTCAGCCACATTTTTTATTTTTATTTTGTTATTATACATCTGTAATGGGATGTAGCCGCGTTGGAGCAGTCATTTTGTGTGTGTTTTATTTTTTATATTTATTTTTTTGACCAATTGACTTTGTGGTCTGATACAACATATTGTAACTAAATCTTTTTTTTTCTTTTTCTTTTAAATGCAACTTTTGTCAAAACACTCACAGAACTTGTGATCTTGGGTCATCTGTGAGATGCCCAAATAAATAGGAGTTGTAGGAAACATCTGCACCTAGAGCAGTGTATCCTAACCAGTAACCTCCAGCTATTGCAAAACTACAACTCCCAGCATGCCAAGACAGCCTTTGAGGGACGCTGGTTGGGAACCACTGCTGTATAAGCTGCTCTATTTTCCTGATACAAAGCTCCAAATCCACTGCATAGACTTCATTTTATAACCTTCTGGCTCCTAGCAGCTGCCACTAGGGGGAGCTCAAGAGCTTGGTGAAGACAGAGCATTAGCCTTTTACTCTAGAACAGTGTTTCCCAACCAGGGTGCCTCCAGCTGTTGCAAAACCACATCTCCCAGAAATCCCATGCATGGGTGAGATGGCCCAGACTGGATGTCCTCTAAAATATAGATGATGTTGCTGCTGGGTGCAGATGTACCCCCCACGCCGCGCCCCCCTCCAAAAAAAAAAATTAACTTTTTTAAATTTTTTTTTTTACTTTTGCTCTGTTTTACTTAGGTGAGGAAGGATAAGAAATTGTTTTTAAAATCAATTTTTCTGTGAAAAAAAAACCCCAAAACAAAATAGTTGTTGGCACAGAGCGGCGTTCTTATATGGTTGTTACAGTCGCTCTCCCGTTGGTGCTGTTCTATCACAGTGATAGATTCTGAGCGGTAACACAAGTTCATTATGTGTGTGTGTGTATTAAGCCCCGCCCATTCGTCACATGACTTCATTTCCAAAATGTTCCATAATGGAATGTACAATGGTCTGTGTGAGTATTTGCTGCGTATTGTCCTTCACCTATCGCCTAGTTATCGGTGGTCTCCAAACTTTTGAGACCACTGGATTAAAAAGATCACTTTTTAAACAACACAGAAGACTAATAGTAGCGCAATCCTGCTACGTAAATATCTGCTTTTTAAGGTTACAGTATGTGTGTGTATATTTTTTTGCTGTATACTTGCCCTTTGTTGTGTAAAGGGTTAACGTATATACTTTTTTTTTTTTTTTTTTTTTTTTATAAATATAAACTGGACCCAACAAAATAAAAATTGGGGCCTCCTATTACCAAAATTGGAAATAAATGTCATAGCCCAGTGTTTTTCCAGCCAGGGTGCCTCCAGCTGTTGCCAAACTACAACTCCCAGCATGCCCGGACAGCCTTCGGCTGTCCGGGCATGCTGGGAGTTGTAGTTTGGCAACAGCTGGAGGCACCCTGGCTGGAAAAACGCTGCTCTAGGTGCATTTCTACAAAGTATTATTTTTTTCACATTAGTCTGTTACATTATGTCGCGTTCTTACCAAGTATATGAGGCCTTATTTCTGTACAGTAATTAAGAATTTTTCCATTTGTATATGTCAAATCAAATAATTTTAAACATGATCTTTAAATATGACTGTCTGGTTCTTCTTAATTTATTCAGCAAAAGTCTCAGAAGGTGTAAAAATCCCAAAATACAGCTTTACTTTACATTCTCCTGAAAACACTCCCCTCGCCCCGAACCACCGAATTCGCATATTGCGTCGGATCACATAGGTGCCTGTTGCTCCTCCTGTGCCATTTCATTTAAAGGGGTAAAAAATTAAGGAAAAAATGTCTTCAAATCAACTGGTGCCAGAAAGTTAAATAGATTTGTATACTACTTCAATTTAAAAAAAATCTTAATCCTTCCAGTACTTATCAGCTGCTGTATGCTCCATACGAAGTTGTGTAGCTCTTTCCAGTCTGACCACAATTCTTGCTGCTGCCACCTATATCTGTCAGGAGAAAATCCCCATAGCAAACCTCTCCTGCTCTGGACAGTTCCTGACACGGACAGAGGGCACTGTGGTTAGACTGGAAAGAACTACACAACTTCTGATGCATACAGCAGATAAGTACTGGAAGGATTAAGATTTTTTAATAGAAGTAATTTACAAATCTGTTTAACTTTCTGGCACCAGTTGATTTAAAACTTTTTTTTTTAATTTTATTTTTTGCCTCTGGAGTACCTCTTTAACCTTTTATGACATTGCTTTCTGGACTGTGATGAAGGGGGTAAAGATGTACTCCAGAAGTAATAGAAAACAATAATAAAAAAAAAGAATTTTAAATCAACTGGTGCCAGAAAGTTATACAGATTTGTAAATTACTTCTATTAAAAAAATCTTAATCCTTCCAGTACTTATCAGCTGCTGTATGCTCCAGAGGAAGTTTTGTAGTTCTTTCCAGCCTGACCACAGTGCTCTCTGCTGACACCTCTGTCCATGTCGGGAACTGTCCAGCACAGGTTTGCTATGGGGATTTGCTCCTGACACTGACCACAATGCTTGCTGCTGCCCCTTATGTCTGTGTCAGGAGCAAATCCCCATAGCAAACCTGTGCTGGACAGTTCCCGACATGGACAGAGGTGTCAGCAGAGAGCACTGTGGTCAGGCTGGAAAGAACTACACAACTTCCTCTGTAGGATAGAGGAGCTGAGAAGTACTGGAAGGATTAAGATTTTAATATGGTAAATGGTAGCAAAATCCGCTGCGGATTTTATGCAGCAAATACACTGCAGAAAATCCGCAGGTAATCTGGCCGTGTAAACGTACGTTCACACGAGCGAATCCCCAGTGTATTTTACGCTGAAGGACCGCTGTATGCTGCCTTTACATGTGCCTGCTCGGAGCGGCAATACGCCGCTATGAGCAGACACACTGCGATGTGAATGTAGCCACGCGCATGCGCAGTATACTCACATCGCGGTAGCTCTCGGCCTAGCTCAGAGCAGGGGGAGCGGCCGCGAGGTGTGCGAGTACACCGCGCATGCGCGGCGACTCGCACATCGCAGTGTGTCTGCTCGTAGCGGCGTGTTGCTGCTCCGAGCAGGCACTTGTAAAGGCACCATACAGCGGTCCTTCAGCGGCAAATCCGCAGCGTAAAATACGCTGGGGATCCGCTCGTGTGAACGTACCCCCTTAGGGTATGTTCACAAATATGTATTTTGGTTCAGATAAAGTCAATGGGTAGGAAAACAGCAGCAGAAACTCTGCAGCAACATAGAGCGTTTGTGACCCTACCCTTAAAAGGGTACTCCGCCAGAAAACATCTTTCCAAAAGACATGGAGATGTTTGATTGCGGGGGGGTCCCAGCTCTATCTCCGGCGCAACACCCTAGTCATCCGTGCACATAGAACGAACTCCGCTACATGCCGGACTCGCGACTACAGCCGCCATGCCCCCCTCCATTCATGTCTGCCAGATATGGAGGGGGCGTGACGTCACAAATACTGAAGCTCCAAGCTTCAGTGTTCTGGATGTCGCGGGGGCCCCCAGCAACGGGACTCCCGTGATCAGACATCTTATCCCCTATCCTTTGGATAGGGGGGATAAGATGGTTTTTGGTGGAGTACCCCTTTAAAGTTTACATTCAGAGGTCTATAACCTTTTAGGACATTACTCCCTTCATCACAGCCCAGAAAGCAAAGGGGTACTCCAGAGGAAAAAAAAAAGTTTTAAATCAACTGGTGCCAGAAAGTTAAACAGATTTGTAAATTACTTCTATTCAAGAATATTATATTCTTAATCCTTCCAGTACTTAGCTGCTGTATGCACCAGAGGAAGTTTTCTAGCTCTTTCCAGTCAGACATAAGGGGCAGCAGCAAGCATTGTGGTCAGACTGGAAAGAACTACACAACTTCCTCTGGAGCATACAGCAGCTAAGTACAGGATGGGTTAATATTTTTACATAGGTCATTTACAAATCTGTATAATTTTTTTGGCACCAGTTGATTTAAAAAATAAATAAAGTTAAAAAAATTCCACCAGAGTACATGCATGAGATTTTACCATATCTAATGTGTTTTATACATGGTAAAACCTTCCTCTTCATCCTCAGGGGACATTCCTGCCTGCTGGGATGGTGAGGATATGAAGTTTGTAAGTCCCCCGTAAGTAGTCCCCTGGGTGGGGAGCTATACATACCTAGTCCTGCAATGTGGGCCGAATTGATGCCCCCTCGGCCTTGTCACCACAGCTCTGCTTCATCTGCTTAGTGACTACAACGCAGCCGACGGGACTAGGTAAGTATAGCTCCCCGCCAGGGTGCTACTTATGGTGCCGGCAGGGGAGACTTACCAACTTCATATCCTCACCATCCCTGCAGGAATGTCCACAGAGGATGAAGATTTTACCATCTAACATGTTGCCTATAGAGATGAGCGAACTTACAGTAAATTTGATTCGTCACGGACTTCTCGGCTCGGCAGTTGATGACTTTTCCTGCGTAAATTAGTTCAGCTTTCCGGTGCTCCGGTGGGCTGGTCAAGGTGGATACAGTCCTAGGAAAGAGTCTCCTAGGACTGTATCCACCTTTTCCTGCATAAATTAGTTCAGCTTTCAGGTGCTCCGTTGGGCTGGAAAAGTCAATAACTGCCGTGCCGAGAAGTTTGTGACGAATCAAATTTACTGTAAGTTCGCTCATCTCTAGTTGCCTACTGACCGCAGTGTCTCATCTTTCCACAACCCGCCAAGAATTTGATGTATAACATGTAAATGGTGGTTAGAAATCCTTGTTGTTGGCTCTGGAATAATTATGGAGGAGCAGGTCCTTTTTTTTTCAATGTAAGATGCTACTGGCTGCTGCAATAAAATGTAACTACAACTTGGTTGCAGCAGCAAGATGCACAAAAGCAAGTGGTGTACAGAATAGCCAATAGTCCTGGTGGTGGTTGGTTTTGCAACAACTGGAGGCACCCTGGTTGGAAAACACTTTAGTTAAATGCTACATGCAAACCTGTCTGTGTGAGTACATGTAGTATTTACTGTGTAGTCCTTCACCAATCAGCTAGTTATCAGTGGTCTCCAGTGTGCCTCCAGCTGTTGCAAAACTACACCTCCCAGAATGCATGGATGGCCAACATTTGAAGACCACTGGACTAGAGGGATAATTACACAGAAGACTAATAGAGTGTGTGTGTGTGTGTGTGTATATATATATATATATATATATATATATATATTCCCACTTATAGAGACGAGAGGCTGTAATTTTCATCATAGGTTATAACCTCAACTATGAGAGACAGAATGAGAAAAAAATCCATAAAATCACATGGTCTGATTTTTGAAGAATGTATTTGCAAATTATGGTGGCAAATAAGTATTTGATCAATAACAAAAGTTCATCTCAATATTTTGTTATATCCCCTTTGTTGGCAATGACAGAGGTCACATGTTTTCTGTCTTCACAAGGATTTCACACATTGTCGCTGGTATTTTGGCCCACTCCTCCATCCAGATCGCCTCTAGAGCAGTGATGTTTTGGGCCTGTTGCTGGGCAACACAGACTTTCAACTCCCTCCAAAAGTTTTCTATGTGGTTAAGATCTGGAGACTGGCCAGGGCACTCCAGGACCTTGAAAGGCTTCTTACAAAGCCACTCCTACATTTCCCAGGTGGTGTGTTTGGGATAATTGTCATGCTGAAAGACCCAGCCACGTTTCATCTTCAATGCCCTTGCTGATGGAAGGAGGTTTTTTTACTCAAAATCTCACAATACATGGCCCCATTCATTCTTTCCTTTACACGGATCAGTTGTCCTGGTCCCTTTGCTGAAATACAGCCCCAAAGCATGATGTTTCCACCCCCATGCTTCACAGTAGGTATGGTGTTCTTTGGATGCAACTCAGCATTCTGAGTTGCATCCAAAAAGTTCTACTTTGGTTTCATCTGACATTCTCCCAATCCTCTTCTGGATCATCCAAATGCTCTCTAGCAAACTTCAGACGATCCCGGACATGTACTGGCTTAAGCAGGGGGACACTTCTGGCACTGCATGATTTGAGTCCCTGGCGTCGTAGTGTGTTACTGATGGTAGGCTTTGTTACTTTGGTCCCAGCTCTCTGCAGGTCATTCACTAGGTTCCCCCCGTGTGGTTCTGGGATTTCTGCTCACCGTTCTTGTGATCATTTTGACACCACAGGGTGAGATCTTGCGTGGAGCCCCAGATCGAGGAAGATTATCAGTGGTCTTGTATGTCTTCCATTTTTTAATAATTGCTCCCACAGTTGATTTCTTCACACCAAGCTGCTTGTCTATTGTAGATTCAGTCTTCCCAGCCTGGTGCAGGTCTACAATTTTGTTTCTGGTGTCCTTCGACAGCTCTTTGGTCTTGGTCATAGTGGAGTTTGGAGTGTGACTGAGGACAGGTGTCTTTTATACTGATAAGTTCAAACAGGAGCCATTAATACAGGTAACGAGTGGAGGACAGAGGAGACACTTAAAGAAGTTACAGGTCTGTGAGAGCCAGAAATCTTACTTGTTTGTAGGTGACCAAATACTTATCTTCCACCATAATTTGCAAATAAATTCTTTAAAACTCAGACAATGTGATTTTATGCATTTTTTTTCTCATGTCTCATTTTTTTTAAATGGGAGAACTTGCACAATTGGTGGCTGACTAAATACATACACACTTCTTTCCCCACTTTATGTATGTATATAATATATATATATATACACACACACACACACACAGTCATGGCTGTAAATGTTGGCACCCCCAATAATTTTCTAAAAAAATTAAGCATTTCTCACAGAAAAGGATTGCAGTAACACTTGTTTTGCTATACACACGTTTATTCCCTTTGTGTGTTTTGGAACTAAACCAAAAAAGGGAAGAAAAAAAGCAAATTGGATATAATGTCACCAAACTCCAAAAATGGGCTGGACAAAATTATTGGTACCCTTTCAAAATTGTTTCAAGCATGTTTGATGCTCCTTTAAACTCACCTGGGGCAAGTAACAGGTGTGGGCAATATAAAAATCACACCTGAAGCAGATAAAAAGGAGAGAAGTTCACTTAGTCTTTGCATTGTGTGTTCCACACTAAACATGGACAACAGAAAGAGGAGAAGAGAACTGTCTGAGGACTTGAGAACAAAATTATGGGAATATATCAACAATCTCAAGGTTACCAGTCCATCTCCAGAGATCTAGATTTGCCTTTGTCCACAGTGCGCAACATTATCAAGAAGTTTACAACCCATGGCATTGTAGCTAATCTCCCTGGGCGTGGACGGAAGAGAAAAATTGATGAAAGGTGTCAACGCAGGATAGTCCAGATGGTGGATAAGCAGCCCCAAACAAGTTCCAAATATATTCAAGCTGTCCTGCAGGCTCAGGGAGCATCAGTGTCAGTGCAAACTATCCGTCGACATTTAAATGAAATTAAATGCTATGGAGGAGACCCAGGAGGACCCCACTATGGAGGAGACCCAGGAGGACCCCACTGCTGACAAGCTCATTTTTACCAAAATGAACTTGAGTAACCAAAATCCTTCTGGGAAAACGTCTTGTGGACAGATGAGACCAAGATAGATCTGTTTGGTAAAGCCCATCATTCTACTGTTTACCGAAAACGGAATGAGGCCTACAAAGAAAAGAACACAGCACCTACAGTGACATATGGTGGAGGTCAGTGATGTTTTCGGTTGTTTTGCTGCCTCTGGCACTGGGGGCCTTGAATGTGTACAAGACATCATGAAATCTGAGGATTACCAATGGATTTTGGGTCGCACTGTACAGCCCAGTGTCAGAAAGCTGGGTTTGTGTCTGAGATCTTGGGTCTTCCAGCAGGACAATGGCCCACATTCATCATTATAGGTGTAAGTGAAGCATTTTTTTACACTTTTTTTTGCGTGCTGATGTATAGGAGCACCAAATTTATTAAATGTTCACAGAGCATTTGATAAATTTCGTGCAGGTCACATTTTCTCAAATTTCTCTCTTCACATACACCAAAAAGCTACGCCAGGTCTGAGATGGTGTAGTTTTAGACACTTTTCAGTGGCTTTGCACCTTTTTACAAAAGGCGCAGTTCATAAATCCCTTCTATATCATGTGTATTGCCAAAATCAGTGGATCGCAACTCAAAATCAGTGGATCGCAATTCAAAATAAGCAGAAATGTGTAAACAAAAAGGCGCAAATAAACCCTGCTTGTGCCTTTTTGCGCCTCTTGTAGACACAAAAAACAGTCTAAGGCTAAGTGTCCACTTGTTTTTTTTCTGGCAGTTTTTGGAAAGCTGTCACTGCAGTTTTTTTAGCCAAAGCCAGAAGTGGATCCATAAGGAATAGGAAATATAATGGAAGGACTTATACTTCTCCTCCCTTATGGATCCACTTCTGACTTTGGCTCAAAAACTGCAGTGGCAGTTTTCCAAAATCTGCCAGAGAAAAAACCAAGTGGAAACTTAGCCTAAAGACAATGATAAATGTGGGCCAATGACCCCAAACATACATCAAAAAGCCCCAGGAATGGAGGGCAACAAAGTGCTGGAGAGTTCTGAAGTGTCAGCAATGAGTCCAGATCTAAATCCCATTGATCACCTGTGGAGAGATCTTATAATCACTGTTGGGAAAAGGCGCCTTCCAATAAGAGACCTGAAGCAGTTTGTAAAGGAAGAGTCGTCCAACATTCCGGCTGAGAGGTGTAAGAAGCTTATTGATGCTTATAGGAAGACACTAATTTCAGTTACTTTTTTTCCAAAGGGTGTGCAACCAAATATTAAGTTAAGGGTGCCAATAATTTTGTCCGGACCATTTTTGGAGTTTGGTGACATTATGTCCAATTAGCTTTTTTCCCCTCCTTTTTTGGTTTAGTTCCAATACACACAAAGGTAATAAACATGTGTATAGCAAAACGTGTTACTGCAATCCTTTCCTGTGAGAAATGCTTAATTTTCTTGAAAAATTTCAGGAGTGCCGACATTTACAGCCATGACTGTACACAGAGTAAACAATATATAGACCTTAACATTTGAAAGGGGGGGGGGGGGGGGGTAGAAAGGTACAACACTTTTTAAATAAAAGTTCTGCTATAATCATCATGCACATGTAGTTACACCATCAAAAATAAAACAGGACCAGTGAACGGGCTGTTCTCTATCTTTTCACAACAAAACCAGAAATGTTTAAAAAAAAGTTACGCTACAGCCCTTAAAAGGGTACACCAGTGTAAAACTATTTTTGTTGAACTTTCTGGCACCAGTTGATTAGACAGATTTGTAAATGACTTCTATATAAAATCTTAATCCTTCCAGTACTTATCAGCTGCTGTATGCTCCACAGTAAGTTGTGTAGTTCTTTCCAGTCTGACCACAGTGCTCTCTGCTGACACCTCTGTCCATGTCAGGAACTGTCCAGAGAAAACCTCTCCCCACAGCAAACCTCTCCTGCTTGGTGCAGTTCCTGACATGGACAGGGGTGTCAGCAGAGAGCACTGTGGTCAGACTGGAAAGAACTACACAACTTTCTCATTAGTATACAGCACTGATAAGTACTGGAAGGGTTAAGTTTTCTAAATAGAAGTCATTTACACATTTGTTTAACTTAATGGCACCAGTTGATTTGAAAAAAAAAAATTTAAAATATATATATTAAATTGTTTTCCACTGGAGCACCCCCTAAAATAAATGGTCATCCTATATACAACATGGACCGATGCCAGCCAGAGGGAGAGACACCGCAGCTTTTCAGTGTGACT
Organism: Hyla sarda; assembly: GCF_029499605.1. Lineage (NCBI taxonomy): Eukaryota > Metazoa > Chordata > Amphibia > Anura > Hylidae > Hyla > Hyla sarda. The sequence continues at coordinate 222,018,757 of NC_079195.1, forward strand.
CCTCAAGGTCTATGAAAACAGGATCTCTTTGTAAAATAACCCCTTAGAGGCTATGGACAACTTTTAAAACTTTTTCTGCTGCAGTAGAGTCTGTGCAATAGCAGTACATAGCGGGCTGCGCTGCTGTTTCTGACATACGGTAGATTGGCTGTGTTTGCTTCTCTCAGTGTCAGGGTGTGTTCACGTGCAGCAGCAGGTTGGGTAGCAAACACCACATGAATTTTAGTACAAATTGCTGTGGTTATTATCGGCTGCGGTTTCCCCGGGCAAAATAGGTTGTAGACCACCAAAAATATTTTAAAAAAAATTGAAAAATAGAAAATATTTAAATTTTCATATGACTTTTTTTATTTGAATTTAAAAATGTTTTAATGTCATTTAATATTTTAAAAATCAAGCTAACATTTTTAAAGTTTTATACTTAAGTTTTAATTAATAAATTAATTTTAAAAAGGTGTCCATAGCCTATAATGGTCAAGTGTTGTTAAAATCCACTTTATAGAATCAGCCACAAATGTCACAATAAGCTTTAAAGTAACAAAATGTTTTTTTTTTCCTGTAACTTTCACTTGCATTTACGTAAATCTGCAGAGCCTGTGATTTTTCACTTTTTTTTTTTTTAGCAATATAAACTAGTTCCACTCGAAATGTACATATGCAAAAATACCTATGAATACTGTGTGAATGGAACGGCGGAATCCCACTGAAGTGTATTGGCTATAAAGTCATGCAGAATTTTCATGCGGAATTCCATGCAGAAATTCTGGCAGGTGAACACAGCCTTAGGGTACGTTCACACATGCAGATTTTATGCAGCCAATTTTGTCACCCATTACCTTTAAGGAGTACCTGTCATGATCTTGATACTTTTTTTTTTTTTTAATCCCCCCAGTTCACCCCCCCATTATGATAAACTACCCCCTGCCTTTATTTTTTTTAAGTTTTCTACCTTGATATTGTGCTGCTTGATCTCCCGCTCACTGTCTCTGAGCTCCAGACTGGAAAGGGGCGTTCCCCAGCAGGCGTGACATCATCTGAAGCCCTGCAGGGGAGAACTTCCTCCTTTAGGGTACGTTCACACAGGGGTATTTCTTTTCAAACTCGCAGCGGATTTCTCACTGTGAGTTTGAGAAGGAGTGGGCACTATCTGCAGCAGATTTTCTCCACTGTTGGAAATCTGGAGGACTTTCAACAGCGGAGATTCTGCTGCCGAGAATCTGCTGCGGATAGGGCGTGGAGACCCCGCCCCTATTCAAAATCCGCTGCGAGTTTGAAATAAAATATGCCTTTATCAACGTACCCTTACTCTGGTATGCTGCTCTGAACACACACAGCAGTTCAGTGTGTGAAGGACTGTGATTGGCCGAGACCGCACACACCCTGTAGCTCTGTGTGCTGAGCTTTACAGTGTGTAGGGATATTCAGCACAATGTTTAGTACAATATTCAGCACTATGCACTGAAGGCATCATGACTTTACAGCAGGGTTTCCCAACCGGGTCCCTCCAGCTGTGGCAAAACTACAGCTTCCAGCATGCTTGAACAGACTTCGGCTCTCTGCTGAGCTGCGGTCCCAATTGCATTTCCTGACTTTTGTTTTGTTAGCAGGACTGCAGACAGGGCCAGAATGAGGACCCCTGGTAGCTAAACTTTTAGGGGTTAATTTAACACAAAGTTACAAAATTTTATCAAGAGGTATATTAGAAAAGTTATTCAAATAGGTTAATCTATAATATGTAACATTTTATTAATGGTGACAGTTACCATTTAATAAGCAGCAAAATCGAATGCAGAAAATCTGCATGTGTGAACGTACCCCTTACTGTGGATTTTAACACAAAAGCTGCATTTTATGGACACAAAATAGACATCGCAGGCCCATTTAAAGGGGGTACTCCGCCCCTAGACATCTTATCCCCTATCCAAAGGAAAGGGGAGAAGATATCTGATCGCAGGGGTCCCGCCGCTGGGAACCCCTGTGACCTCTCCTGCAGCACCCCTTTCATCTGGTGCACGGAGTGAGCTTCGCCTGATGACATCATGCCCCGCCCCCTCAATGCAAGTCTATGGGAGGGGGCGTGACAGCTGCCATTCCCCCTCCCATAGACTTGCATTGAGGGAGCGGGGCACGATGTTACGAGGGGCGGGGCCATGACGTTGCGAGCCTCAGGCCCCTGTATTGCCCATCATCAGGCGAAGCTCACTCCGTGCACCAGATGATAGGGGGGTGCTGCAGGAGAGGTCACAGGGGTTCCCAGCGGCGGGATCCCTGCTATCAGACATCTTATCCCCTATCCTTTGGATAGGGCATAAGATGTATAGGGGCGGAGTGCCCCTTTAAGCATGGAAAATCTGTAGCACTTCCATATGAGAGAACATAATTATACAATCCAACAGCGTTTCCCACCCGTCAGGTCACCAGCTGTTGCAAAACTGCAACTTCCAGCATGCCTGGACAGCCTTTGGCTGTATGTATGTACAAGTGTGGATCAAAAGTTTGGGCACCCCGCAATTTGTATTAATGTGCATAAAGAAGCCAAGGAAAGATGGAAAAATCTCCAAAAGGCATCAAATTACAGATTAAACATTCTTATAATATGTCAACAAAAGTTAGATTTTATTTCCATCATTTACACTTTCAAAATAACAAAAAAAAATGGCGTCTACAAAAGTTTGGGCACCCTGCAGTGATAATATCTTGTACTGCCCCCTTTGGCAAGTATCACAGCTTGTAAACACTTTTTGTAGCAGCCAAGAGTCTTTCAATTCTTGTTTGAGGTATCTTTGCCCATTCTTCCTTACAAAAGTCTTCCAGTTCTTTGAGATTTCTAGGCTGTCTGTCACGCACTGCTCTTTTAAGGTCTATCCATAGATTTTCTTATGTTGAGGTCAGGAGATTGTGAAGGCCATGGCAAAACCTTCAGGTTACGCCTCTTGATGTAACCCTCCGTGGATTTCGAGGTGTGTTTAGGATCATTATCCATTTGTAGAAGCCATCCTCTCTTTAACTTCAGCTTCTTCACAGATGGCATCAAGTTAGCATCCAAAATTTGCTGAAATTTTATTGAATCCATTTTTCCTTCTACTCGTGAGATGTTCCCTGTGCCACTGGCTGCAATACAACCCCAAAGCATGATTGATCCACCCCCATGCTTAACAGTTGGACAGAGGTTCTTTTCATTAAATTCTGTTCCCCTTTCTTCTCCAAACATACCTTTGCTCATTCCGGCCAAAAAGTTAAATTTTAACATCATTGGTCCACAGAACTTGCTTCCAAAATGCATCAGGTTTGTCTATACGTTCATTTGCAAAGTTCAAACGCTGATTTTTGTGGTGAGGACGTAGAAGAGGTTTTCTTCTGATGACTCTTCCATGAAGACCATATTTGTACAAGAATCTCTTTATAGTGGAATAGTGTTCCACAACTCCAGTGTCTGCCAGATCTTTCTGGAGGGATTGTGCAGTCAAACGTGGGTTTTTAATTGTTTTTCTCACAATTCTGCGAGCTGTTCTGTGTGATATTTTTCTTGGTCTTCCAGATCTTGCTTTAACATCCACTGTTCCTGATGACTGCCATTTCTTAATTACATTTTGAACAGAGGATATTGACATCTGAAAACGTTTTGCTATCTTCTTATAGCCTTCTCCAGCTTTGTGAGCGTCAACTATTTTCAGTTTCAGATTTCTAGACAACTGCTTAGAAGAACCCATGGTGCTGATTGTTGGGGCAAGGTCAGATGAGTCTGGGCATTTAAAACCTTTGAGATTGACATCACCTGGTCTTCCCAGATGATGATTGAGAACAATCCATGACACTGGCAGGTCTCAGCTTTGCAAAGGGGGCAGTGCATGCTATAAATTCTGCAGGGTGCCCAAACTTTTGCAGACGCCATTTTTTTGTTTTCTGTTATTTTGAAAGTGTAAATGATGGAAATAAAATCTAACTTTTGTTGACATATTATGAGAATGTCTAATCTGTAATTTGATGCCTTTTAGAGATTTACCATCTTTCCTTGGCTTCTTTATGCACATCAATACAAATTTTTACCTGGGGTGCCCAATAGAGATGAGCGAACTTACAGTAAATTCGATTCGTCACGAACTTCTCGGCTCGGCAGTTGATGACTTTTCCTGCGTAAATTAGTTCAGCCTTCAGGTGCTCCGGTGGGCTGGAAAAGGTGGATACATTCCTAGGAAAGAGTCTCCTAGGACTGTATCCACCTTTTCCAGCCCACTGGAGCACCGGAAAGCTGAACTAATTTATGCAGGATAAGTCATCAACTTCCGAGCCGAGAAGTTCGTGACGAATCGAATTTACTGTAAGTTCGCTCATCTCTAGTGCCCAAACTTTTGATCCCCACTGTATGTATGTATGTAGGTATATGTGTGTGTGAGATAAATGTTTTCCTAATGCTTTCAGGTTTTAGAAAATCTGCATATATACATGTGAGTGCAACTAGTTCCTATACACAAGGCAACATCTATACGTCGTCTGTAATGGGCAGTAACAAGTCACACTACACAGAGAACGTGAGCAGATTTCACGATTAACCTGCAGCATGATCATTGATGGCAAGGAGGATCAAATGGAGGCATTTCTTTTGCAAGAAAAACAAAAATAAAAACTCACAAAAAAAAAAAAAAAACTCACAAAAAAAATAAATAAAAAAAAAATAAAGAAAATTAAAAATGCAAAAACAACATACATCTTCCAGAATATTAATTTCTCATAATAAAAGTTTATCAACTGTACAAGTTAAGAAAATTATACAAGCTTTGTTTAAGAAAAAGGACAGTTCATTCAAAACATAGTTACTGTAAAAATCTCTCTTCTCAAAGGCTACGAAGAAATCTGGAAAAATACACCACGTATCTTTTTTCAGCCCAGATAGAAATAGAAAAAGACATCATTGATGTCAATAATTTACATACACAAACCTTATTTGGTTTACTCTTTAACTTCTACCTATAAAAACTGCCGCCTACGACATTCGGGGGTCTACTTTTCTTTAGCAATTTCAAATCCGACAAGTTGAAAAGGCAAAAAAAAAAAAAAAAAAAAAAAAAAAAAAGAAAAATTTCCCAAAATGCAAAAAATGTAAATAACTAAGTTACCAGCAAGGATTGTTGTGGTATTGGAACGATACATTCTGAAGGTCCTTCCATCATTTCTCCCCAAAAAAATTTAAAATAAATAAAAATTAAAAAGAACGTTGTGGCTGAAATGTTTTTTTTGGGATTTAAACAAAAATAAAAAAAAATTATACATTAAAAATAGAGCTTGTTAAATAACCAAGTTGACCCCTGAAATTTCAAGACCCCTAGAAACATACTTCAAAAAAATGTCTCAATCATCGATCGCAGCTTTAGACCTCCCCGTGTGAAAATATTTCCTGAGAAATTTCTGACGATCCAGGACTGTCTTTTCCGGGGCTGTCGATCCGTCGTCTCTTCGCGGTTCGGTCGTTGGTGTCGTCGGGCTCTTTGTCGCGGTTGTTGTTGTTAGAATGGCTGAATTTGGAATCACTAGATAAAGTGTCACGGTTGTAGCCATTGGTGTCTGTGTCGTTCAAGGACGGTTCTGCAGCGCTGGGTCCGTTTAGGTGAACGACTCCGGCGGTGGAATCATCTTTGTAAGTGGCGACTTCTGATGGACCGTTAACAGCAACGCCTGGGGATTCACAAGGTTACATTAGAGACAACGCTCAGCCCAAAATTGTTTCGGTTAATGCAGTGTATCCCAACCAGGGGGTCCCTAGGTGTTGCAAAACTACAACTCCCAGCATGCCCAGACAGCCTTTGGCTGTCCGGGCATGCTGGGAGTTGTAGTTTTGCAACATCTGGAGGCACCCTGGTTGGGAAACACTGGGTTAAAAGGGTACTTCACTGAAAAACATTTTTTATTTTTTAAATCAACCGGTGCCAGAAAATTAAACAGATTTGTAAATTACTTCTATTAAAAAATCTTAATCCTTCCAGTACTTATCAGCTGCTGTATGCTCCACAGGAAGTTCTTTACTTTTTGAATTTGCTTTTTGTCTGACCGCAGTGCTCTCTGTTGACACCTCTGTTGATGTCAGGAACTGTTCAGAGCAGGAGAAAATCCCCATAACAAACCTCTCCTGCTCTGGACAGTTCCTGACATGGACAGAGGTGTCAGCAGAGAGCACTGTGGTCAGACTTCAAAAAGAAAAAGAACTTCCTGTGGATCATACAGCAGCTGATAAAAAAAATAATCTTAATCCTTCCAGTTCTTATCAGCTGCTGTATGATCCACAGGAAGTTCTTTTTCTTTTTGAAGTCTGACCACAGTGCTCTCTGCTGACACCTCTGTCCATGTCAGTGACTGTCCAGAGTACAAGCAAATCCCCATAGCAAACCTCTCCTGCTCTGGACAGTTCCTGACTTGGGCAGAGGTGTCAGCAGAGAGCACTGTGGTCAGACTGGAAAGGAAATTCAAAAAGAAAAAAAACTTCCTGTGGATCATGCAGCAGCTGATAAGAACTGGAAGGATTAAGATTTTTTTTTTTTATCAGCTGCTGCATGATCCACAGGAAGTTCTTTTCTTTTTGAATTTCCTTTCCAGTCTGAGCACAGTGCTCTCTGCTGACGCCCCGCTTGTCCTCAGGGTACAGAGCCCCGCTTGTCTTCAGGGTACAGAGCCCCGCTTGTCCTCAGGGTACAGAGCCCCGCTTGTCCTCAGGGTACAGAGCCCCGCTTGTCCTCAGGGTACAGAGCCCCGCTTGTCCTCAGGGTACAGAGCCCCGCTTGTCCTCAGGGTACAGAGCCCCGCTTGTCCTCAGGGTACAGAGCCCCGCTTGTCCTCAGGGTACAGAGCCCCGCTTGTCCTCAGGGTACAGAGCCCCGCTTGTCACTCAGTGTACAGTGTATTTTAGCCATATTCACAAGACAAAAAAATAAAAATGAAACATGACAGACCCCAAAATAAGTCAATATGGTCAGTAAAGGTTAGTTGGCAACCGTTTGAGGATAATCTCACCCAACCACATTAATAAAACTTTAGTAAATTAACACTAAGCAATCACTCGTCTATCCGGTTTTTACCGTTCTGGTTGGTGTTGGCAGCGGCGCTGTCCTCCTTCTCAGACTGGCTGGTGCTGCTGTTAGAGGTAGTGGGCGGTGGGGACGGCGCCCGGCTAGATGCGGCACTCTCACTCTCATCTAGAAGCCGGTCCATATAATCCCTACAAGATCAAGGTCAGGTCAGTGCTTCTCCCACACACCGGAAGAACAATGTACACGTATGGTAAATCCGCCATTTATACAGGATACTCACGTTACACCAGGGTGCAGGTTGTATTTCTTTTTGCCGAATCTCGTTTGTTGGGCGAAGAAGTCGTACCGCTCTGACTTCTTCCACATGTAGTAAAAAGCCACACATTCTCCAACCGATCGTGTTCTCACCTTGGCAATAAAATCCACATATCAGGATAAACATGTCTGTGTGTCAGTCACACTATTCTACTCGCTGTCTGTATGCTGTATATACAGGGTAGGGATTCGGGTTTCTCTAGGACAAGGGGCCGGATAGACGACTCTAGAATCCAGCAACCACTTTTTTTTCTTCAGGGATTTGGTAAGAACTCTTAGGGTAGGGTCACACACAACGGATCCGCAGCATATTTTACGCTATGGATCTGCCGGTGACCCGATCTATAGTCTGCCTCCAGCTTTTAGACCTAACCCGAATCACCCCCCTGGCCTGCTCACAGCGGCAGTACCACTCTCCAAACAGACACACAGGGGGCCTGCGAGACGCCGCTTGTAGTAAGACATCGCGGAGCAGCTGCTATGTCTGAGTACATTGCGCATGCGCGCGGCGTCTAAGTGTACTCAGACATAGCTGCTGCTCTGCGATATCTGACTACAAGCGGCGTCTCGCAGGCATATTGCCGCTGTGAGCAGGTGGGTGGTGAGTTCGGGTTAGTTCTAATCGCTGGAGGAACACTATGGGTCGGGTCACCGGCAGATCCGCAGCGTATAATATGCTGCGGATCAGTTACGTGTGACCCTACCCAGTTGATTTTTTAAATCAACTGGTGCCAGAAAGTCAAACAGATTTGTAAATTACTTCCATTAAAAAATCTTCACCCTTCCAGTACTTTTTAGCAGCTGTATGCTACAGAGCGAATTTCTTTTTTGTCTTGTCCACAGTGCTCTCTGCTGACACCTGATGCCCGTATCAGGAACTGTCCAGAGCAGGAGAAAATCCCCATAGCAAACCTATGCTGCTCTGGACAGTTCCTGACACAGACATAGGTGTCAGCAGAGAGCACTGTGGATGAGACAAAAAAAGAAATTCAAAAAGAATTTCCTCTGTAGCATTCAGCTAGTATTAAGTATTGGAAGGATAAAGATTTTTTTTTAAATAGAAGTAATTTACAAATCTTGTTAACTTTCTGGCGCCAGTTCATTTAAAAATAAAAAAATAAAAAAGTTTTCCACCGGAGTACCCCTTTAAAGAGTGTTTTATTTTTTCCCCCTCAAGTACTCTATTCCCCCCCCTCATTTGTAAAATGAAATAAATATATAAATAAAAGTAAAAAAAAAAAAAACATATGCATGTGTGGAACCGCCCAAACTATTAAAATACAGCATTACTGACCCTGCATGAAGAATTTCAGATTATTGTCAACTTCACCAAAATGTATAATAGCAGTAATAGTACCTTGTTTGCTTATACAGTGTTTTTTTTTTTTTAGAAGCACTCCGGTATTATTTTTTCCCCACCATTTGTCAAACAAAAAAATTAATAAAAATAATAAAAAATAAACATGTTTGGAACTGCCCAAACTGTTAAAATCTAAAATGCTGTTATTTAAATTAAAATAGAATTTTAGATTATTGCCAGCTTCACCAAAAAGTATAATAGCAGTAATAGTACCTTGTTTGCCTGTATTAGATGAAAGTCTTTCCCGTACGCTTTGAGACCTTGCTCAAAATTTCTGCATTCTTCCTCGGTCCACACAGAAAGCTCTTCTAGGGAAGAATAGCAACCAAAAAAAAAGAAAAATCATAGCATTGGTTAAAATGTCATCATTGCATGGTTTTTAATTACATTTTTTTCAGGTTAAATTACACATGGTCATCTATACTGGCGATTCCCAACCAGGGTGCCTCTAGCTGTTGCAAAACTACAACTCCCAGCATGCCCGGACAGCCAACGTCCGGGCATGCTGGGAGTTGTAGTTTTGCAACCGCTGGAGGCACCCCTGGCTGGGAAACACTGATCTCTTACTGACACATTTACTTGTAAAATGCATTGGTATAGAGGTTATGTTGAATTCGGGGCTGGTGATAATTAAAAGGGGTACTCTGGTGGAAAACATTTTTTTTTTAATCAACTGGTGCCAGAAAGTTAAACAGATTTGTAAATTACTAGGAAACAAAAGAGGAAAAAATATGTGCAGCTCACAATTATATCACCAACCGAGGACAAATGGGTAATGCACCTATACCTATGGTGCCAATAATAAATCTTAGAAAAAGAGACAAAAATACCCAGACCTCAAGGAAGGTAAACTATATGAATCAATTGAAGGAAACAAGGATCGTGCTTCAATTATAATAGGATATGCAGATTTTATTAAAAATTGATATAAAATATTCCACCTCACAAGGGGCCCCCTGTGAGAGGAGTAGACAATGACCTAAAATAGATCACTGGTAACTAATTAATATCACAGAATGCACTGAACTGGAACAGTTATAGACAAATTGCACTGAAATAGTGAAGGCAAAATATACCGATATGGACTGAAAGAGTTAAAGACCCTTGAATTGCCGGAAAGTCTCTTGGAAAACAGTCCTTTTCACTGGAGAGATGATAATGTAATATTGTAACAAGTTCCTTTTAATGGACGGCAATGGAACAATGTTTGGTGAGTTACACTGAGGAAGTATTAGAGTTCACAGTTGCTGGTTTCACTGTATCACTGTCTCAGGACAGATAACAGGCAGCTTGGTGGTCCATTACCGGTCCTGAGAGCGGAGGACTCCCGTGAGGCTGGATTGGTGGTCCATTACCGGTCCTGAGAGCGGAGGACTCCCGTGAGGCTGGATTGGTGGTCCATTACCGGTCCTGAGAGCGGAAGACTCCCGTGAGGCTGGATTGGTGGTACATTACCGATCCTGAGAGCGGAAGACTCCCGTGAGGCTGGATTGGTGGTCCATTACCGGTCCTGAGAGCGGAGGACTCCCGTGAGGCTGGATGGATCGAGCACTTGGATGGTCACTGCAGGTGGGCTACCTCCGAGTCCCGGCGCTGGCAGGCGTCGGGGATGGACACTTTCAGAGGTGGCACGCGCTGATGGAAAAGTCCTGCCGTGGAGACCAGGTCTGCAGCAGACCGGTAGTAGATGCCTCTGCCTCGTGAGGGTGGCGTGTGATGTCAGTGCCAGCACCTGCAGGATGGGCTTTGATTCCACAGCTCGCTGAGGATCCACTCAAAACTAGATGTAAATTATGGACCGGAGCGGCAAGATCAACAGGGTCGTCTCCGGACAGGACCAGCAAGGCCACAGAGGTAAGTCCAGATAAAATTTAAGTGCCAAGTGCAGTCAGTGATAGTCTGCAAACTGACTAGACGCGTTTCAGGGTATATGAATGGACCCTTTCTTCAGTAGTCATGATGACTGCCAGCGCCGGGACTCGGAGGTAGCCCACCTGCAGTGACCATCCAAGTGCTAGATCCCTCCAGCCTCACGGGAGTCCTCCGCTCTCAGGACCGGTAATGTACCACCAATCCAGCCTCACGGGAGTCCTCCGCTCTCAGGACCGGTAATGTACCACCAATCCAGCCTCACGGGAGTCCTCCGCTCTCAGGACCGGTAATGTACCACCAATCCAGCCTCACGGGAGTCCTCCACTCTCAGGACCGGTAATGGACCACCAATCCAGCCTCACGGGAGTCCTCCACTCTCAGGACCGGTAATGTACCACCAATCCAGCCTCACGGGAGTCCTCAGCTCTCAGGACCGGTAATGTACCACCAATCCAGCCTCACGGGAGTCCTCCGCTCTCAGGACCGGTAATGTACCACCAATCCAGCCTCACGGGAGTCCTCCGCTCTCAGGACCGGTAATGTACCACCAATCCAGCCTCACGGGAGTCTTCCGCTCTCAGGATCGGTAATGGACCACCAATCCAGCCTCACGGGAGTCCTCCGCTCTCAGGACCGGTAATGGACCACCAATCCAGCCTCACGGGAGTCCTCCGCTCTCAGGACCGGTAATGGACCACCAATCCAGCCTCACGGGAGTCCTCCGCTCTCAGGACCGGTAATGGACCACCAAGCTGCCTGTTATCTGTCCTGAGACAGTGATACAGTGAAACCAGCAACTGGGAACTCTAATACTTCCTCAGTGTAACACCCCAAACATTGTTCCATTGCCGTCCATTAAGAGGAACTTGTTACAATATTACATAATAATCTCTCCAGTGAAAAGGACTGTTTTCCAAGAGACTTTCTGGCATTTCAAGGGTCTTTAACTCTTTCAGTCCATATAAGTATATTTTGCCTCCACTATTTCAGTGCAATTTGTCTTTAACTGTTCCAGTTCAGTGCATTCTGTGATATTAATTAGTTACCAGTGATCTATTTTAGGTCATTGTCTACTCCTCTCACAGGGGGCCCCTTCTGAGGTGGAATATTTTATATAAATTTTTAATAAAATCTGTATATCCTATTATAATTGAAGCACGATCCTTGTTTCCTTCAATTGATTCATTTAGTTTACCTTCCTTGAGGTCTGGGTATTTTTGTCTCTTTTTCTAAGATTTGTGAATTACTTCTAATTAAAAATCTTAATCCTTCCAGTACTTATCAGCTGCTGTATTCTCCACAGGAAGTTGTGTAGTTCTTTTCTGTCTGACCACAGTGCTCTCTGCTGCCACCTCTGTCCATGTCAGGAACTGTCCAGAGTACAAGCAAATCCCCATAGAAAACCTCTCCTACTCTGGACAGCACCTGACACGGACAGAGGTGTCAGCAGAGAGCACTGTGGTTAGACTGGAAAGAACTACACAACTTCCTCTGGAGCATACAGCTGTAGATAAGTACTGGAAGGATTAAGATTTTTA
>NC_079195.1:222033357-222115857 GCF_029499605.1 Hyla sarda
AGCCCAGCGATTAGTTATATGTAATACACCCACAGGCTTACTTATTAGAACTATACATGGCATCAGTCATGTGAGCACCACCCAAATACAGTGATCCCCCAACTGAGTTCTGACTTGTCTCCAAGACATGTGAAAAGCTTATTAAAGCAAAAAAGGAACACTTTAAAGGGGTATTCCAGGAAAACACTTTTTTATATATATATATCAACTGGCTCCAGAAAGTTAAACAGATTTATAAATTACTTCTATTAAAAAATCTTAATCCTTTCAGTACTTATGAGCTTCTGAAGTTAAGGTTGTTCTTTTCTGGCTAAGTGCTCTCTGATGACACGTGTCTCGGGAAACGCCGAGTTTAGAAGATGTTTGCTATGGGGGTTTGCTTCAAAACTGGGCGTTTCCCGAGACAGGTGTCATCAGAGAGCACTTAGCCAGAAAAGAACAACCTTAACTTCAGAAGCTCATAAGTACTGAAAGGATTAAGATTTTTTAATAGAAGTAATTTACAAATCTGTTTAACTTTCTGGAGCCAGTTGATATATATATATATATATATATAAAAAAAAGTTTTTTCCTGGATAACCCCTTTAAAATAATAGTTAGCTGCAGCCCTAGTCCCGTTGTGAATAACGTCCGTTATTGTTGACATCACAAATTACGGTGCATGCACTGATTTTTGTTCCGTCAGAATAACGGCAGTTAAAATTTAACATTGAAGTCTATGGGTAACGGATGTTCACAAATGACACCCGTTATTGTCCGTTCTTTTTATGCTCCGTACAGCATCACAACCTGGAAGTCACATGGAAATAAAATAACGGACATAAAATACCAGGGAAGCGTGGCATGCACGTGGCAGAGCACATGACTGATGTTAAGTTTAGTACATTCCCTTAGCCCAGTGTTTCCCAAGCAAGGTGCCTCCAGCTGTTGCAAAACTACAACTCCCAGCATGCCCGGACAGCCAAAGGCTCAAACAGTGGTGATACAATTTTTGTCTAGATTAACAGTTCCCAACCAGGGTGCCTCCAGCTGTTGCAAAACTACAACTCCTAGCATGCCCGGACAGCCTGCGGCTGTCCGGGCATGCTGGGAGTTGTAGTTTTGCAACAGCTGGAGGCACCCTGGTTTGAAAACTCTTGCCTTAGCCACAAAGGGTACATTACTATGGACTAATCTGTAAACTATACAGTTTATTTACTCAATAGAGGGCGTACTTTCCAAGTATAAGGAAAGAGTGTGAGCCGAATGTAATCCAGTACATGTATCATAAAATGTTATTTCATATTTGATTGAATAATTGCTAGGTTGAAAAATGTGATTGAATAAACAAAAATGTTATATTCAACAGATCAGTGTAAAAAAAACTAACATAAAAAGTAAGAATTTTAGAGATGAGCGAACTTACAGTAAATTCGATTCGTCACGAACGTCTCGGTTCGGCAGTTGATGACTTTTCCTGCATAAATGAGTTCAGCCTTCAGGTGCTCCGGTGGGCTGGAAAAGGTGGATACAGTCCTAGGAAAGAGTCTCCTAGGACTGTATCCACCTTTTCCAGCCCACGGGAGCACCTGAAGGCTGAACTAATTTATGCAGGAAAAGTCATCAACTGCCGAGCCGAGAAGTTCGTGACGAATCGAATTTACTGTAAGTTCGCTCATCTCTAAAGAATTTATAATATTTTCAGGTTAGGGTGCGTTCACATGGCCGTTTATCCCCGTTTCCCCCCCCAGGTTCCGTTTTTGCTGCTTGCAAACGGATTACAAACAGTTGTAAAATATTACATTGATGTCAATGGGATTTTTTTTTTTACAATCCTTTCACATCCGTTTGCACCCGTCTGCGCTCATTTCCATTTTTTTTTTTTTATGGGAAAAAAAGACGGTGCATGCAGTATTTTTTTTCTCCAGTCGAAAAGACAGAAGAAAATATGGATACAGTAAATTTAAACATTGAAGTCTATGGAAATTGGATGAACCTTTAAAAGGGGTACTCTGGTGGAAAACTTAAACAGAAAATTAAACAGATTTGTAAATTACTTCTATTAAAAACTATTAATCCTTCCGGTACTTCTTAGCGTCTGTATACTACAGAGGAAATTCTTTTCTTTTTGGATTTCTTTTCTGGCACGACCCCAGTGCTCTCTGCTGACACCTCTGTCCACTTCAGGAATAGGTTTGCTATGGGGATGATTTTCTCCTGCTCTGGACAGTTCCTTACATGGACAGAGGTGTCAGCAGAGAGCACTGTGGTCGTGACAGAAAAGAAAACCAAAAAGAAAAGAATTTCCTCTGTAGTATACAGCCGCTAATAAGTACCGGAAGGATTAAGAATTTTTAATAGAAGTCATTTACAAATGTGTTTCACTTTCTGGCATCAGTTGATAAAAAAAAAAAAAAAAAAGTTTTACTTCTGAGCATGCTCAGAACAAAAAAACAAAAAAAAACAAAAATATTATATATATATATATATATATTTTTTTTGGTTTATTAACTGAACAATTACGGATCCAAACGGATAACATCCGTTTGCATCCGGTGTGGTCAGTTTTTTTTTTTTTTTAAGTCCGTTTTTCTTTTTGACGGGAGAAGAACAGGACGGGTCTAGACAGCCCTGTGAACGCAGTCTTAGTTTTAATATGGAGAAGCCATAATCGGTGTAAGACAAATGATTCACCTAGATCACAGATTAGGCTGCGCGCCGCTGTCCCTTATTCTAAGGAAAGTCAGTATATACACCATTCCACTGTAAATTTATGGTGTAGGTTTAGGCCGGCTGCCCAAGCCATCATTGCAGGTTTGGTGTTTTCGATACGAAGGCAGTAATTATAAACTAAACACCTAAAAAGGTGAGAGTTGAAGTAAACAATAAAGACTTAAAAAAAACATAAAAAAAAAAAAAAAAAAAAAGAACCTGTTCATTGTCCTTTATATGTGCTCCCTCAGGGATGGCCTCCAGGCCCTTCTCCTCCCCGGTTCTTCTCGAGGCTTCATTCAGAAACTCGATCACTCTTTCCTCCACAACAAAATCTGGATTCCACAGTAACTGGTCATCATTTTCATACACTGCAATAATAAAAGAAAGAAACAACATGAATATTTGTACATCTAGCACTAAACATATAAATAATAGGAACGAAAAACAGATATACATTTTTTACATCTACTTTTACGTCTTTATGGAAAGCTTTGATTCTTTATTTGCTTTGATTCTACTTTCAAGTAGCAAAATTCAGGCACCAAATGCACTGACAATAAAGGGGGCTTTTGCTGGGGGGGTTCACACCACGTTTTTGCAGTACAGTTCCCGTATACTGTTTCAATTTGAAAACCGTACGGAACCGTATTAAAAACCGTATGCATTGACTCTCCATTGAAAACTGTACGCCAAAAGATGCATCCGGTTGTGTCCGTTTTGCATCTTCTACGGTTTTGCCCGTTTTTCTTTTCCCGTACCCAAAACCGTAGCCTACCACGGTTTTAGGTCCGAGTGAAAAACCGTATTGGAACCGTATAGTTTTTTTTAAAAAAAACATGGGAGTCAATGGGAACCGTACAGAACCGTATGTAGGTACGGTTCCATCCGGTTTGCACCATCCGGTTTCTGACTTTGCACATGCGTACTGCACGCCGAAAGTTTTTTTTTTTTTGGAATTTCAATCAAATAAGTGAAACTTTATTCATAATGGAATGAAAAGTAAAAAACACTTATTTTTTTCTTAAAAGACAGATGAAACCGGACATCATGTTTTCAAACCATATATGGTTTTCAACTGTATACGGGTTAAAATTTGTACACACGTTTTGATAAAGTTTAGTCCGGTTTTGAGGAATCAATTTTTCATCAAAAACCTGATACGGGAACTGTATTGCAAAAACGTGGTGTGAACTCGGCCTTAGTCAATCACTGGATATTGCTGTTGCCGGTGACAAACAGAAAGACAGAAGATCAGGGGACAGGACAGAACCCAATAGGAGTGGCGAGAGATCATTGCTAGGTAAATTATTATTATTATTTTTTCCCAGTCACAGCAGGATATAAATTGTTTTCAAAATGGCAGATGACTCCCTTTAAATGAAACTGACAGCGGGTTTCACCAATACACAGGGTTAATGTGGGTGAACCGGATTTAAATGAGGTATAAGGCTGGGTTCACACCATGTTTTGTTAAATACGGTTCCCGTATACGGCTGGGAGGAGGGGGGGGGGGGCTTAATTGTGGCGCCCGCACTCAGCCGTATTCGGGAACCGTATTTAATGTATGTCTATGAGCCGACCGGAGTGAACCGCAGCCTCCGGTCGGCTTCGTTTTCGGCCGTATGCGGTTTCCCTACCGCAGGCAAAAACGTGGTCGACCGCGTTTTAGCCTACGGTCGGGAAACCGCATACGGCCGAAAACGAAGCCGACCGGAGGCTGAGGTTCACTCCGGTCGGCTCATAGACATACATTAAATACGGTTCCCGAATACGGCTGAGTGCGGGCGCCGTGATTAAGCCCCCCCCCTCCTCCCAGCCGTATACGGGAACCGTATTTAACAAAACGTGGTGTGAACCCAGCCTAACATACCTGGATCTGTAGTCCGGTTCTGGAGATAAACCTGTTATTAACCGGAATATCTCAGGAACCGGACCACGGATTCGGGTAAGTTATATCTCTCATTTGAATCCGTTTCACCTAAAATAAAACCTTTTGTATTGGGTTTAGTGCAGGTGAACAGCTATCAGTTTCCCTTTAACTATTCAGCACCTCTAAACTATATAAAAAAACATTCACAAAACCTGTCCAGAGGAAAAGTTGCTGAGTTGCCCATAGCAACCAATCAGATCGCTTCTTTCATTTTTGAAAAGGCCTCCGATTGCGGGGGTTCCTGCGGCAGTGGTCGTGACGTCACAGCCCCTCGTGATGTCACCCACTCCCCCTCCATTCATGTCTATGGGAGGGGGCGTGTCGGATGACACGCCCCCTCCCATAGACATGAATGGAGGGGGCATGACGCGATGTTGCAAGGGGCGTGGCTGTGACGTCACGATCACGGCCACCGGCTCAGAGCGTTCTGAACAAAAAAATGTTCAGAACGCTGGAGCAGAGTACCCCTTTAACCCTTGTAAAATATTGCACAGGGAGGCACTCACCTTTTTCTGTTTCTCTGTATCTACACATTCCAAACGGGATTTCTGCTTGAAACATAGATCCTACCATAATCTCCTAGGATAGGCAAAAAAAAAAGGGAACGTTTAGATTTGGCATGAATACCTGTATCTGTCGAATTGTAATTCCCGAGGACATTAATGTTATAGATCATTGACCTTGGTTCCATCAGCAAAGCTAAACAAGACAGTAACGTTTGGTAACCTCTTCACTTCTCCAGTCTCTGGGATTAGATATAAATCTGCTACAGACACCCCCCCCCCCCAACCCAATTATATTCTGGATACAGTTACAGCATCATAAAAAAAAAAGTAGTCATCTAATTAAGTTACCTTTTTCCAATCTTCTGATGGAATATAATCTTCATCATCCTCAGATTCTTCTTCAATTTCATTGTCTGTAAAAAAAAAAAAAAACAAAAAAAAAAAAACACCAAACATTTGCTTTAATTTGCTGTTACATATCCAAAATGATTCATTAAGGCGAACAAGAAAATATTTTGCAATATTTTTTATAACGAAAAAACCCAAAAACAAGCACTTACTTGCATCAAAATACTTGCAGCGTCGGGGACGGATCACTTCCTGCGCGTCTTGAGTCACTGATGGCGCGGGGTCGTCATTAGAGGAACGAGTCTCATCTTCCTGACCCGATGAATCTTTAATCGCTTCATCCTGGCAGAAAAAAAAAAGCAGAAGTTTGTTAGGAACAGTAGTAGTATTAAAATCATATTATATATATATATGTAATATATATATATATATATAAAATATATATATATATATATA
Organism: Hyla sarda; assembly: GCF_029499605.1. Taxonomy (NCBI): domain Eukaryota; kingdom Metazoa; phylum Chordata; class Amphibia; order Anura; family Hylidae; genus Hyla; species Hyla sarda. The sequence goes on from NC_079195.1 coordinate 222,039,292, forward strand.
TATATATATATATATATATATATTTTTTTTTTTTTTTTTTTTTTTTTTTTCATTCAAATGTACAATGAAATTTATAAAAAAAATAAGAAAAATATAGATTGTCTGGTGTGTATCAATGGATATTCTATCATAACAAGACACGGACATGAGCTTACATTGTGAATCGGTAGCCCTAGCTCCTTGTATTCTCCCTACTTAAGCACCTTATTTTCCCCACTACTGCCACTGTTTCCATCATTATCTTCTTCTTCCTCTTCCTCCTCTTCGTCTTCCTCCTCTTCTTCGTCTTCTCCAGGCATAGGTACTGTACTGCCGTAGCCATAGAGCCTCAGTAACTCATGAATTGGCATCTCACTTTCCTGAAATCACATCACACATGCTTACAATAAGTCGTGTTTTGTGGGATTTTCTTCTTCATTAAAGCAATAAAAAGCGAAAAAAAAAAGTGATTAAAGCAATTTATCTGCAAACAGCATGACCTACTGAAGAACACCTTCCCAGAATGGAGTCATCAGAGCCCAATCTACTGCATTCAGGAATTAAAAGGGAATTCTGGCCTTATCCAAAGGATTGGGGAGAAGATGTCTGATCACAGGGGTCCCGCAGCTGGGGCCCCCCGTGATCTCTGTGCAGCCCCTCTGCATTCTGCGCCAGGTACTGTTCCCGAGAATGAGACGTGACGTCACGGCCACACTCCTTTGTGACGTCATGTCCCCTCCATTCATGTCTATGGGAGGGGGCGGGACGGCCGTCCCGCCCCCTCCCATAGACATGAATGGAGGGGACATGACGTCACAAAGGGGTGTGGTCATGGTCACGTCTCGGGGCACAGAATGCCGAGGGGCTGCACAGAGATTGCTGACCGAGCTGCGGGACCCCTGCGATCAGACATCTTATCCCCCAATCCTTTGGATAGGAGAAAAGAGGTCCAAGGCCGGAATACCCCTTTAAATAACAAAAAGCCTTACAGGCAATCCCCCTGTTAGAGTTCAGGGATTATACTGAATTTTTGTTAAAATCCACCACCGACCACTTAACAATAACCACGATAATTTACGAGCATGTCCACTTTTTAGCTATTTTCTCTTGTGTTAAACTTACAACTAATGGCCCAAAATGTGAAAGCTGTATGTATGTTTGGGCAGCACTGTGGCTCAGTGGTTAGCGCTGTTGCCTTGCAGCGGTGGGGTCCTAGATTTAAATCCCACCAACATAGGCAAAGTAATCTGTAGAAAAGAAAAAAGAGAAAGACCAACGGGCGGCGCCTCGTGTATTACCGCCTCGTGTATTACCAGATTACGCGTTTCGGGAGGAGCCCTCCCTTCCTCAGATCTGAGGAAGGGAGGGCTCCTCCCGAAACGCGTAATCTTTTATCTTTTGTCAATAAATGATCCAGCTGAGGATCTTTATCACTACCTGGACTTCATCATTATTTCCTCCATTACCTGGATTACAGCATTACCACTCCTAGTAGTCGCAGCGTCGGTCCTAAGGGTTCTTTTGCCGCACTCTCTTCTCACAATATAGGCAAAGAGTTTGTATGTTGTCCCCAAGTTAGCACGAGTTTCCTCTGCGTACTGCAGTTTCCTCCCACACCTTAAATGTATCTATCAATATGTTTTGTCTTGTGAACGCCCACAGGTACAGGGATGACAAGCTCTGTACAGGGCTGCGGAATATGTGGGCCTTATGAAGTCAAACCCTTCATGACCCAGCTATTTTTTTTTTTGGCTCAAGTTTTTCACCTCCTCAGGAATTTTTTATTTTTTTTTGCAAAACTACAACTTCATGTATGCCTGGACAGCCAGAGGCAACAGCTGGAGGCGCACTAGTTGGTATATGTGTATATATATATTGTATATTATATATATATATACACACACACTGATATTTACCAACCAGTGCACCTCTGGCTGAGGCAACAGCTGGAGGCGCACTGGTTGGTAAATATCAGAGTGTGTGTGTAATAAATAAATATATATATATACACACACACATACACACACAAATAAAATTCTGTTAGTCCAATAAAAAAGGTATTACAAGATACTGCAACATTTTTTGATTTGCATCTATATATATATATATATATATATATATATATATATATATATATATATAATATATACACACACACACACACACACACACACACACACACACACACACAAAGCACCGGGGATAGACCTCTGTGCATGTGGTTGCCCACACAGGATTAAAGTACAGAAAGTCCAAAAATCACTGCACCAGTCAGGTCTTGGATCGTGGAAAAAGCTGGAAATCTTTATTCCCAAATAAAGTGCAACGTTTCGGCAGCAATAGCCTTGACAAAGTCTATTGTTGCTGAAACGTTGCACTTTATTTGGGAATAAAGATTTCCAGCTTTTTCCATGATCCAAGACCTGACTGGTGCAGTGATTTTTGGACTTGCCATCTATCTATCTATCTATATACACACACACACATACATTACATTTATTTTAATTTATTTATTATTTAAATGTAATACTTTATTATTTATTAATGTATGTAAATGTATTATTTTATTTGACTTATCAAATATATATATATTCCAGAAAACCAATGGAGAAGTGGCACAATGAGGATAACTTCCAGCGGGTGCTCAGCAAGCCCAAGCCCAGACCACAGGCATCCAAACTTGTACAAATCCAAAAAAAGGCAAAAAGCGGCACTCCAGCAATGTTTAAAGTGAAAACAATAGTGATCTTTATTCACCCATCACAAGATGTGATGGGTGAATAAAGATCACTATTGTTTTAACTTTAAACATTGCTGGAGTGCCGCTTTTTGCCTTTTTTGGATATATATATATATATATATATATATTTATTATTTATTTTATTTTTTTTTATTCTCCACTACTGTTGCTGATCTTGTAGTTATAGTGGTGCATTATTCTATTCTAATCCTGGACAACCCCTTTAAAGGGAACCAATCAGCATATTTTAGCAAATATAACGCTTGGCAATGTGTTATAAATGCTAAAATCATTATCCTCACCATCCCCGGGGGACTTTTGTGCCCCCAGGGATGTGAAGATATTAAGTTATAAAGTCCTCCCCGGCCGCCAGGCAAGCAGCTCCGTTCGCTGCGTCCGTGGCCCCGCCGGCTTGAATGACGTCAGAAGCAGATGGAGCAGAGCGGTGACGCGAGCTGTCACTCAAGCCGCCGGGGCGGGGCCACGGCTGCAGCGAATGTAGCTGGTAAGTGTAAGTCCCTGCCCAGTGGCCTTCCTGCCGGGCAGACTTAATGAATTAATATCTTCCCCATCCCTAGAGGCACATGTCTCCCCCGGGGATGGTGAGGATAGTGCTGGGCGAGATGACCAAGAATGAGTATCACGGTATTTTTCTAAAGTATCACAGTATTTTTTTTTTTTTACATTGAGACTTGCATTGAGGTGGTGTAGCGGAACTCTGGGGCAGTGGAGTACCCTTTTAAATAGGTGTAACAAACAACCCTACAGCCTCCAGCTATTGAAAAACTACAACACCCAGCATGTTGGACTATATAGTAGTGTATAGTATAGGTCAGTGTTTCCCAACTAGGGGTGCCTTCAACTTTTGCAAAACTACTACTCCCAGCATGCCCGGACAGCCGTTGGCTGTTCAGGCATGCTGGGAGTTGTAGTTTTGCAACAGCTGGAGGGCCTACTGTAGGTATAGTATATTATACAGACCCCTGTCCATCCCAGAACCCTGACTCACCTTCCCAGTTGCTGCAGGGACCGTCCAAGGAGGGTGGTCCGGGCCATCCATCCTTCCAGTAGTGTCCGGCGGCATTCCGGGTGGAGGGTGAACCGGTCCGGGCTGTCCTTCTCTGAGGGTCCTCTTCTCCACTCCGGGCAGGCTCCAGTCTAGTAACGCTGCATAGACGCCGCTGCGCAGCGACGCACCTGACATCACGGCGCAGCGGCATCTATGCAGCGTACTAGGCCGGAGCCTGCCCGGAGTGGAGAAGAGGACCCCAGGAGAAGAAGGACAGCCCGGACCGGTTCACCCTCCACCCGGAATGCCGCCGGATACTACAGGAAGGATGGATGGCCCGGACCACCCCCATTACGGGTAAATTTAATTTTTTTTATTGACTGGGAGGGTGGGGGAGGAGCCCGACCGGTATAGCGGTATGGGCAAAAATCCATACCGTGCGAGAAAAAAAAAACGGTATCCGGTTCATACCGATATACCGCCCAGCACTAGGTGAGGATAATGATTTTAGCATATAACAAACATTGCAGAGCGTTATATATTCTAAGATATGCTAAACCTTGCCTGTGGATCGGGGGTAAGGAGATAAAGAAAAATACATCATTTGCTATGTGGTACAAAAGGGTCATCTGTATTTCTGGGGTGGACTTTTGCCATCTATAAATTACAACGTGGTTACCAGGCGACCACGTTCCCTACGGCACATATTTCTGATGTGTAAAGTTTGCATTATAAAACTGAATGAGCTGTAAAATGGTAATAAAAACAAAGAGCTGAGGATGAATTGTTCTCACCCTTTCTAGGTGCTCAATCTCAGAAGTGAAATTCACTTCCCCCTCCATTAACTCTTCCTCTTCCAGCGTCCGCTCGTCATCAAACTCGTGGACCAACATGTCGGCCGACGGATCGAACTCGTGGTCGTCAGACGCAACCGAGCCTCCTGGTGGAAAAAAAAAAAAAAAGAGAAAAGGTTTGACTCAATTACTGCTTAGTGTACAACAATGCAAAGACTTTCTGTTTTTTCTTCAATTATTCCAGATTATGTGCAAAACGCAATTGTTTCGCCATTTTATTTTTTCTCTTTGCAACCTGCAAAAAAGTAATAAAATTATTTTGCAGGACCCGCACCGCCGTGTAGCCCTGAAAAATCTCACCGAAAGCATGGGCCAAATGAACAAGGTTTGTTTCAATGGGGAGGCTTCCAGCTTTGGCCCCACACATGTGCAGTTGGGGGGACAAACAAGAGGCCGGCTTCCCTCACCAGGCAAACCTTTTAAAACAGCGTCACTCGTCCTCAGGTTGTGTGTGGTATTGCAGCACAGTTCCACTGAAGTAAATGGAGCAGAGTTGTATTACTACACACAACCTGAGGACAGGGGTGGCGCTGTTTTTGAAAGAAAGCAGCCATGTTTGTATAATTCTGGATAACCTCTTTTAACCTCTTCAGGACACAGGGCGTACGGATACGCCCTGCATTCCGAGTCCTTAAGGACCGAGGGCGTATCCATATGCCCGTGGGAAATCCGGTCCCCACCGCTAGCCGGTTGGGGACCGGAGCCGGATGCCTGCTGAAATCATTCAGCAGGCACCCTGGCACATCACCCAGGGGGGTCCTGAGACCCCCGCATGTCGGCGATCGGAGAAAATCGCATGTCAATTCAGACATGCGATTTTCTCCAATTCCGGGCTGATCGGGTCTCTGGTGACCCGATCACCCGGAAAATAGGGCTGATCGGAGCTGTCAGCAACAGCCCCGATCAGCCTAAAGGATAGGAGTGAGGTCGCAAAGCTGCGATCTACTCCTATCCCCTGGCATTAGTCAGAACGGAGTTCTGACCAATAGCAGCGCAGGACAGGACAACCCCCCGTTCTGCCCGCCCCTGGATGTCGATGGGCTCTGGGAAGAAGATGGAGGCCGTACCTGCAGGAGAAGATGCCTGGGGACCTGGGATCTTCGCTGGAGCCTGCTGGATCCTGATCAGGTAGGGAATCGACAGTAAGGGGGGGGGGGGGGGGGGGGGGGGGGGAATTGAAAGTAAATCGATCTTTACTGTGGCAACCACTAGGGGGGCCAAACTGCAACTCCCAGCATGCCCAGACAGCCAAAGGCTGTCTGGGCATGTTGGGAGTTGTAGTTTTGCAACATCTGGAGGGTCACAGTTTGGAGACCACTGTTACAGTGGTGCCCAAACAGTAGCCCTCCAGATGTTGCCAAACTACAACTCTCAGCATGCCTCGACTGCCCAGGCATGCTGGGAGTTGTAGTTCTGTAACATCTGTCCCTTCAGATTTAGCAATTTTCATGACATTTTTGAAAATTGCTGCTCTAATTTGAAGCCCTCTAATTTTTTCAAAAAGCAAAACTATGTCCATTTTATGATGCCAACATAAAGTGGACATATTGTGTTTGTGAAGAAAAATAACATTTATTTGGAATATCCACTTTCCTTACAATTAGAGAGCTTCAAAGTTAGAAAAATGCTAAATTTGGGGATTTTTCACCAAAAAAGGATGCAATTAACGCCGACAATTTACCACCAAAATAAAGTAGAATATGTCACGAAAAAAAACAAATCTCAGAATCAGAATATTCGGTAAAAGAGTTTTTGCGTTATTAATTCGTAAAGTGACGGTGGTCATAATTGCGAAAAAGGGCTCAGTCCTTAAGGTGAAAAAGGGCTGCGTCCTTAAGGGGTTAAAGGGTCATTGCCATTTGAATAAACTTTTGATGTGTTGTCCAGATGTGTTAAAAGTTTAAAGTGCACTGGGTGTCACTGCTGCTATTACAAAATTATAACCCCGTCCCATGAGTCCCTGGCCAATCCAACTTTTTCCCTCCAGGGGTGTGGAAATCCTATCGCCCGACACCTGGGACATGCAGTTCCGGGCAGGTACATTTTTCATGCACTTAGCCCTGCATCGGGCAAGCAGGGACGGACCTGACTCGAGCGGATTGCTATAGCTTGGGGGCCACAGCTAATGTGGACCGACTATTAGCTCTTTAGATCGCCGCTGTCAGCTTTGATCTAAACGGACCTAATAACAATCCCTGGTGGTCTAGTGGGGGTGGTGCGCCCTAATCCCCCCCACACTTGATTGAGACTGCCTGGACCAGGCTCAACCAAATGAGTAAATATCACACAGATCAATGGAGTTCTATGGAACTTCATTGATCTGTATGAGGAATCTATTGATCCCTTCTTTAACCCCTTAACGACGCAGGACGTATATTTATGTCCTGCGTCGGCTCCCGCGATATGAAGCGGGGTCGCGCTGCGACCTCGCATCTCATTGCGTCGGTCCCGGCGCTCATCAAAGGCCAGAACCCGCAGCTAATACCACACATCGCCGATCGCGGCAATGTGCGGTATTAACCCTTTTAACCCGCCGCTTCTAAAGTGAAAGTGAAAGTATCCCGGCTGCTCAGTCGGGCTGTTCGGGACCGCCGCAGTGAAATCGCGGCGTCCCGAACAGCTTACAGGACACCGGGAGGGAAATTACCTGCCTCCTCGGTGTCCAATCGACGAATAACTGCTCCGTGCCCGAGATCCAGGCAGGAGCAGTCATGCGCCGATAACACTGATCACAGGCATGTTAATACACGCCTGTGATCTGTGCAAAAGATCAGTGTGTGCAGTGTTATAGGTCCCTATGGGATAACAATGATCAGTATAAGAGATCAGTGTGTGCAGTGTTATAGGTCCCTATGGGACCTAGAACACTGCAAAAAAAAAAAAGTAAAAAAAAAAGTGTTAATAAAGGTCATTTAACCCCTTCCCTAATAAAAGTTTGAATCACCCCCCTTTTCCCATAAAAAAAAAATAAAAGTGTAAATAAAAAAAAATAAACAAACATATATGGTATCGCCGCGTGCGTAAATGTCCGAACTATAAAAATATATCATTAATTAAACCGCACGGTCAATGGCGTACGCGCAAGAAAATTCCAAAGTCCAAAAAAGCGTATTTTTGGTCACTTTTTATACCATTAAAAAAATGAATAAAAAGTGATCAAAAAGTCCGATCAAAACAAAAACCGTACCGATAAAAACTTCAGATCACGGCGCAAAAAATTAGTCCGCATAACGCCCTGTACGTGGAAAAATAAAAAAGTTATAGGGGGTCAGAAGATGACATTTTTAAACGTATAAATTTTCCTGCATGTAGTTATGATTTTTTCCAGAAGTGCGACAAAATCAAACCTATATAAGTAGGGGATCGTTTTAACCGTATGGACCTACAGAATAATGATAAGGTGTCATTTTTACTGAAATATGCACTGCGTAGAAACGGAAGCCCCCAAAAGTTACAAAAAGGCGTTTTTTTCTTCGATTTTGTCGCACAATGATTTTTTTTCCGTTTCGCCGTGAATTTTTGGGTAAAATGACTAATGTCACTGCAAAGTAGAATTGGTGACGCAAAAAATAAGCCATAATATGGATTTTTAGGTGGAAAATTGAAAGGGTTATGATTTTTAAAAGGTAAGGAGGAAAAAAATGAAAGTGCAAAAACGGAAAAACCCTGAGTCCTTAAGGGGTTAAACCCTGAAAGACCATGGACGTATATTTACGTCCATGGCTGGTTTCCGATCTGTGAAACGTGCTCAGGAGCTGAGCGCGCTTCGTAACTGCTGGGTCCCGCTTCTTAATAGCAAACAGGACCCACGGCTAATATTGGACATCGCCGATCGGGCTGATGTCCGGTATTAACCCTTTAAACCAACTTTGATTGCGGTGTCTAAAACGGGAGAAATCCATACCGGCTAGCTCGGCAGAGCTGTTCGGGACCAAACAGCTGAGAGGACAGCGGGAGGTGTCTTACCTTCTTCACGGCTGTCCGATTGGCGTTTGATTGCTCCAAGCCTGAAATCCAGGCTTGAGCAATCAAGCGCAGAAAACACTGATCAATGCATTCCTATGGCAATGCATTGAGCAGTGGCTGCAATCAGTGTACGCAATGTTACAGCCCCTAGAGGGAGCTATAACACTGCATTTAAATAAAAAAAATAAAAAAAATGTGTAAATCAATGCGCTTTAACCCCTTCCCTAATAAAAATAAGAATCACACCCCTTTTCCCATTTAAAAGAAACTGTAAATAAAAAAATGTGGTATTGCCACGTGCGTATATGTCCAAACTATAAAAATGATATAGTTAAAGTCGCACGGTCAGTGGCGTTCGTGCAAAAAAAAGTTCCAAGGTCCATAATAGCGTATTTTTGGTCACTTTTTACACCGTAAATTTTTTTTTTATAAAAAGCAAACAAAAAGTCCAATCAAAACAAAAATGGTACCTTTAAAAACTTCAGATCAGGGCGCAAAAAAATGAGCCCTCATACCACCCCGTATGCGGACAATTTTAAACGTATTAATTTTCGTGCATGTAGTTATGATTTTTTCCAGAAGTACGACAAAATCCAACCTATATAAGTAGGGGATCAATTTAATCGTATGGACCTACAGAATAAAGATAAAGTGTCATTTTTACTGAAAAAATTTACTGTGTAGAAACGGAAGCCCCCAAAAGTTACAAAATGGTGTTTTTTCTTCAATTTTGTCACACAACTATTATTTTTCCTGTTTTGCTGTAGATTTTGGGGTAAAATGACTGACGTCATTACAAAGTAGAATTGGTGATGCAAAAAATAAGCCATCATATGGATTTTTAGGTGCAAAATTGAAAGGGTTAGGATTTAAAAATTTAAGGAGGAAAAAACTAAAGTGCATAAACGTTAGGGGTGAGTCCCCTAAGGGACTAATAAAGTGTAAAAAAAAAATATAAAAGTTTAAAAAAACACATACATTAACCCCTTACATATTAAAAGTTCACATCACCCCCCCTTTCCCATTTTTCATATAAAAACACATAAAACATAATAAAAATTTGGTATCGACGAGTACGTAATTGTCTGAACTATTAAAAGATAACATTATATATGCCGTACGGTCAATGGCGTTTTAGTAAGAAAATACAAAACTTAGAACTGAGTTTTTTTTTCTTTCTTCAAAACGTCACACTGCCGCCCAGCCTATCGCCGACCGAGGCGGGACTTTGCTGTGGCCGGTGATTGGTAGAGTACAGAAGGACTCACCGACAACCAAGAAGAGGATCGCGGCGGAGGCCAGAGCGGGTTACCGGAGGAGCGACGGAAGGTAGGTACCTCTTTATTTTTTTTACTGCTGGTAGTATGAATGACATTTTTAACATCCCAGAGAAATTTCCTAGTCCAGTGTTTTCCAGCAGGGTGCCTCCAGTTGATGCAAAACTACAACTCCCAGAATGCCCAGACAAGACAGCCTTTGGGAGAGTCCTAGTTTTGCTTCAGCTGGAGGGTCACAATTTGCAGACCACTGCTTTACAGCATTTCTTATACCTCTTTGATATGGGGTAAAATTCTCTGAAAATACTTTAGCTGCCGCTATAAACAGAACACAAAGAGATGACAAACGATCTACACGAGATTCACCGGAGCGCACAGGAGGAAGGAGCACGGCCGCCATGACCCACAACAATTAAAGGGGTACTCCGATGGAAAACTTTTTTTTATTTTTTTTTAAATCAATTGGTGCCAGAAAGTTTTGTAAATTACTTCTATATAAAAATCTTTACCCTTCCAGTACTTTTTGGCAGCTGTATGCTACCGAGGAAATTATTTTCTTTTTGAATTTCCTTTCTGTCTGACCACAGTGCTCTCTGCTGACACCTCTGTCCATGTCAAGAACTGTCCAGAGCAGCATAGGTTTGCTATGGGGATTTTCTCCTGCTCTGGACAGTTCCTGACATGGACAAAGGTGTCAGCAGAGAGCACTGTGGTCAGAAAGAAATGAAATTCTAAAAGAAAAGAATTTCCTCTGTAGCATTCAGCTGCTAAAAAGTACTGGAAGGGTAAAGATTTACCAAGTCATTTACAATTTAAGTCATTTACAAATCGGTTTAACTTTCTGGAACCAGTTGATTTAAAAAAATAAAATAAAATTTCCACTGGAGTACCCCTTTAATGCCATTCTAAGAATAGTATCCTACTGGAATTGTGGCATCACACATTATCAAGACTAGAAACCACACAACATGCCGCGGTGAACGATGAAAATGAAAACATAAAATGAACAAGCAAAATAAAAAATAAATAAAACACAAAAAAATTTTTTTTTTAACTTTGTTAAAAATAAATGAAAATTACCTGGGCTTGCATTCCCAAGAGAAGGCTGGAAAAAAACAAAAACAGATGTGTTAGGCTGGGAGGCATAACGTGTATATACAATAGATGAGAATTAACAAAAAAAAAGGTGGTAAAAAGTACATGTCATTAAAGTGTTAAATGTTATAATCCTCCCATCATGATAAACCACCCCCGGCCTTTATTTTTATTATTTTTTAGTTTTCTACCTTGATATTGCTCTGTATTTTCTGCTCAGTCTCTGTCAGATTCACAGACTGGGAAGGGGTGTTCCCCAGCAGGGGTGGCATCATCTGAAGCCATACAGGGGAGAACTAATGTATATGTGTATATATATATATATATATATATATATATATATATATATATATATATATATTGTGACCAATTGTACTGTGCAATGATCCCTTTCATTTTACCATAAAATGTCCAACGAACCGCCGCTGTTCAGCGTTTGGAACAAACTGTTCCGAAAGCTGGAGCCAGGAGCTCATGATGACATAGCTCCGCCCCTCACAACATCACACCCCGCCCCCTCAATGCAAGTGTATTGTGGGGGTCGTGACAGCCTCCCAGAGACTTGCGTTGAGGGGGCTGGGCGTGACAAGCTCCCGGCGCTGCAGAAACTAATAACCCATAGGTGACACAGGGCGTACCTCTGCACCCTGGCTGCATGGTCCTAAATCAGTGGTCTTCAAACTGTGGCCCTCCAGATGTTGCAAAACTACAATTCCCAGCATGCCCGGACAGCCGTTGGCTGTCCGGGCATGCTGGGAGTTGTAGTTTTGCAACATCTGGAGGGCCACAGTTTGAAGACCGCTGTCCTAAATGGACCAGGGTGTAGGTTAGGGATGTCCTGATACCATTTTTTTTTTTTTTTTTACAGGGGTACTCTACTGGCCAGAGTGGAGTGCCTTGCATTGTGGGGCGTGACCAAGCCATCACAAGGGGCGTGACCGCCCCCGCAGCACGAAAACAGCTTTCGGAACGCTGGTCAGTGGAGTACCCCTTTAAGGATCCTAAACGCTTCCCAAAGGCAATTGGAGGTGGAGGAGAGGGACAGACGCCCAGATCCTAAACCCCACACCCTGCCGGAAGGAAGACATAAGTTATACTGACCAATCAGTTCTTAGTCTTAGTCACAGGCTATGGCTTCTATCAGCCTCATTGCTTGGGTGCGCCCGGCCCTTAATCCCAATGTATTAATCACATGACAAAATATTTAGGGGATTCTAACCTGCAGTCTCTATGTATGTGTCACTGAGCTGTAGTAGATAATTGGGTAATAAAAAAAACTATTGTGAAGCCCATTGTGAATACACCAACAATAAGGAAAAACTTCCATAAAAACTAAAACGAAAAACTGCGGCTGCTATCTCTATGGGATCAGGATATATAGTAGTTATGCACCTCCCCTCCAGCTCTATCTGTATACTGCTGCTATCTCTATGGGATTAGGATATATAGTAGTTATACACCTCCCCTCCAGCTCTATCTGTATACTGCTGCTATCTCTATGGGATCAGGATATAGTAATTATACACCCCCCCCCCCCTCCAGCTCTATCTGTATACTGCTGCTATCTCTATGGGATTAGGATATATAGTAGTTATACACCTCCCCTCCAGCTCTATCTGTATACTGCTGCTATCTCTATGGGATCAGGATATATAGTGGTTATACACCTCCCCTCCAGCTCTCTCTCTCTATACTGCTGCTATCTTTATTGGATGGGAATATATAGTAGTTATACACCTCCCCTCCAGCTCTATCTGTAGACTGCTGCTATCTTTATTGGATCAGGATATATTGTGGTTAGACACTTCCCCCTCCAGCTCTAACTGTATACTGCTGCTATCTCTATTGGACCAGGATATATAGTAGTTATATACCTCCCCTACTGCTCTCTCTGTATACTGCTGCTGCTATCTCTATGATATCAGTATATGAGTTATACCCCTCCCCTCCAGCTCTATCTGTATACTGCTGTGGCTGCTTATATGGGATCAGGATATATACTAGTTATACACTTCATCTGAGGCAGTGTTCACACATTGCATTTCTTTGAAAAATGTCAACCAAAATGCAGGAAAAATAAAAACGTGCTCACACAGCCTAAAGACATTAAATCTTCATTAAACACATCAATTGTCATTATAGATTACTTTCACTGCAAGATTTCTCTAAAAAAAACACTTTGTATAAAAAAAAATTTGCATCAAAACTGCACATAATGTGAACTGTCTCTAACCCTCTTATGAGTCTAATCGGTTGACATGGTTGAACTCCAGCAGCCTAATAAGATGACTAGGTGCAGTGATAAGACACCACCCCTCTCTCTGACATGCCAGAGGATTCATACTCTATGAATATAGTAACCCTTACAGAATCATTTCAGTGATCGAATTAGTATCAATATTGCTGAAAACTCCACGTCTGCCATATCAGCTAAAACAGGTAAGCACAAGACATACACAAGAACCTCTACATTACCCTCAAATAATAGCTCATGCTGCATTATATAAGCAAAAAAATCCCCACAGTGCTTCTTTAAAGGGGTATTCCAGGCCAAAACTTTTTTTTATATATCAACTGGCTCCGGAAAGTTAAACAGATTTGTAAATTACTTCTATTAAAAAAATCTTAATCCTTCCAATAGTTATTAGCTTCTGAAGTCCTGGGAGCTGTGCAGTTCCTATGGGGATATTCTCCCATCATGCACAGCTCCCGGGACGTGACATCATCATTGAGCAGTTAGACCCAAAACTTCAGAAGCTAATAACTATTGGAAGGATTAAGATTTTTTAATAGAAGTAATTTACAAATCTGTTTAACTTTCCGGAGCCAGTTGATATATATAAAAAAAAGGTTTTGCCTGGAATACCCCTTTAAGACAGTGTATTGGACACTTTATGATACATGATATCATGGTTTAAAAGAGTACTCCGGTGGAAAACAATTATTTTCAAATCAACTGGTGTCAGAAAGTTAGACAGATTTGTAAATTACTTCAATTTAAAAATCTTAATCCTTCCAGTACTTATGAGCTTCTGAAGTTAAGGTTGTTCTTTTCTGTCTAAGTTCTCTCTGATGACACCTGTCTCGGGAAACGCCCAGTTTAGAAGCAAATCCCCATAGCAAACCTCTTCTAAACTGGGCGGTTCCCGAGACAGGTGTCATCAGAGAGCACTTAGACAGAAAAGAACAACCTTAACTTCAGAAGCTTATAAGTACTGAAAGGATTAAGATTTTTTAATTGAAGTAATTTACAAATCTGTTTAACTTTCTGGAGCCAGTTGATATATATAAAAAAGTTTTTGCCTGGAATACCCCTTTAACCCCTTAAGGACACGACGTACTGGAACGTCATTTGTCCGCTCCTGATCTATAACGCGGGGCCATGGCTCTAACAACGTCCGGGACCCGTGGCTAATAGCGCGCGGCATTGATCGCTGTGCCGCGCGCTATTAACCCTTTAGACGCGGCGTTCAAAGTTGAACGCCGCGTCTAAAAAGTGAAACTGAAACCATGCCGGTTAACTCAGTGGGCTGTTCGGGATAGCCGCAGCAAAATCGCGGCATCCCGAACAGCTTACATGACAGCGGGAGGGCCCCTACCTGCCTCCTCGCTGTCCGAGTGCCTGAGATCCAGGCATGAGCAGTCAAGCGGCAGAATCATCGATCACTGGTTTCTTATGAGAAACCAGTGATCAATGCGAAAGATCAGTGTGTGCAGTGTTATAGGTCCCTATGGGATAACAATGATCAGTGTAATAGATCAGTGTGTGCAGTGTTATAGGTCCCTATGGGATAACAATGATCAGTGTAATAGATCAGTGTGTGCAGTGTTATAGGTCCCTATGGGATAACAATGATCAGTGTAATAGATCAGTGTGTGCAGTGTTATAGGTCCCTATGGGATAACAATGATCAGTGTAATAGATCAGTGTGTGCAGTGTTATAGGTCCCTATGGGATAACAATGATCAGTGTAATAGATCAGTGTGTGCAGTGTTATAGGTCCCTATGGGATAACAATGATCAGTGTAATAGATCAGTGTGTGCAGTGTTATAGGTCCCTATGGGATAACAATGATCAGTGTAATAGATCAGTGTGTGCAGTGTTATAGGTCCCTATGGGATAACAATGATCAGTGTAATAGATCAGTGTGTGCAGTGTTATAGGTCCCTGTGGGAGCTATAACACTGCAAAAAAAAAAGTGGAAAAAAAAAGTGAATTAAGATCATTTAACCCCTTCCCTAATAAAAGTTTAAACCCCCCCCCCCCCTTTTACCATTTAAAAAAAAAAAACTGTAAATAAAAATAAACATTTATGGTATCGCCGTGTGCGGAAATGTCCGATTTATAAAAATACATCATTAATTAAACTGCACGGTCAATGGCGTGAGCGCAAAAAAATTCCAAAGTCCAAAATAGTGCATTTTTGGTCACTTTTTATATCATGAAAAAAATAAAAAGCGATCAATAAGTCCTATCAATGCAAAAATGGTACCATTAAAAACTTCAGATCACGGCGCAAAAAATGAGCCCTCATACCGCCCCATACACGGAAAAATAAAAAAGTTATAGGGGTCAGAAGATGACAATTTTAAACGTATTAATTTTCCTGCATGTAGTTATGATTTTTTTCCAGAAGTCCGACAAAATCAAACCTATATAAGTAGGGGATCATTTTAATAAAGATAAGGTGTCATTTTTACCGAAAAATGTACTACGTAGAAACGGAAGCCCCCAAAAGTTACAAAACTGCGTTTTTTTTCAATTTTGTCTCACAATGATTTTTTTTCCGTTTCACCGTAGATTTTTGGGCACAATGACTGACGTCATTACAAGGTAGAATTGGTGGCGCAAAAAATAAGCCATCATATGGATTTTTAGGTGCAAAATTGAAAGAGTTATGATTTTTTAAAGGCAAGGAGCAAAAAACAAAAACGGAAAAAACCCCGGTCCTTAAGGGGTTAATTTAACAATATGGTAGAAGCATCAATCCAATAATACTGATGCTTTGCACCACGCCAATGTTTCCCAACCAGTGTGCCTCTAGCTGTTGCAAAACTACAGCATGCCCTCCTTGCAAAACTACAACTCCCAGCATGCCCGGACAGCCAAAGTAGTAGTTTTGCAACAGCTGTAGGCACCCTGTTTTGGAAACACTGCTCCACGCTGGAGACAACAGACTATTAGACGATAAGAACCTGAGATCTGCGTTACCAGAATAACCGGGCCTTGTTGCCCACAGCAACCAGAATTCACTTAATTTCTCTGCTGCACTATGATTGGTTGCTGCAGGTCACATGGTCACTTTTATTATTATATTGATATATTTATTCTTTCCTCCCAAACATCTCAACAGAAACGTCAGATGTTCTCTCTATATCTATCTACATAAATAAAAAACAAAAGTAAAACTCCCATGAGATCTATAAGTGGACAGCGAGGTCCTCAGGTAACAGGGACAAGTATTCGGATGGTTTTTATCAAGAGAAGCCTAGAGTTGTCTTTAGGGACCGGAAGATGTCAGGTTGGGGGTCAGTAAGGATCCGTGTCAGTAGAATCTGTCAGGGTCAGCATGTGTAAAATCCACTGGATCTGTCAGGCTCGGGTTAGTGGGGTCCGGGGAATCTGTCAGGCTCGGGTTAGTGGGGTCCGGGGGATCTGTCAGGTTCGGGGTCCGGGGGATCTGTCAGGTTCGGGGTCCGGGGGATCTGTCATGCTCGGGGGCCGGTAGGGTCCGGGGGATCTCTCAGGCTCGGGGGCCGGTAGGGTCCGGGGGATCTGTCAGGCTCGGGGGTCAGTAAGATGCAGGGGATCTGTCAGGTTGGGGGTCAGTAAGATGCAGGGGATCTGTCAGGTTGGGGGTCAGTAAGATGCAGGGGATCTGTCAGGTTGGGGGTCAGTAAGATGCAGGGGATCTGTCAGGTTGGGGGTCAGTAAGATGCAGGGGATCTGTCAGGTTGGGGGTCAGTAGGATGCAGGGGATCTGTCAGGTTGGGGGTCAGTAAGATGCAGGGGATCTGTCAGGCTCGGGGGTCAGTAAGATGCAGGGGATCTGTCAGGCTCGGGGGTCAGTAAGATGCAGGGGATCTGTCAGGTTGGGGGTCAGTAAGATGCAGGGGATCTGTCAGGCTCGGGGGTCAGTAAGATGCAGGGGATCTGTCAGGTTGGGGGTCAGTAGGACGCAGGGGATCTGTCAGGTTGGGGGTCAGTAGGATGCAGGGGATCTGTCAGGTTGGGGGTCAGTAGGATGCAGGGGATCTGTCAGGTTGGGGGTCAGTAAGATGCAGGGGATCTGTCAGGTTGGGGGTCAGTAAGATGCAGGGGATCTGTCAGATTGGGGGTCAGTAAGATGCAGGGGATCTGTCAGGTTGGGGGTCAGTAAGATGCAGGGGATCTGTCAGGTTGGGGGTCAGTAGGATGCAGGGGATCTGTCAGGTTGGGGGTCAGTAAGATGCAGGGGATCTGTCAGATTGGGGGTCAGTAAGATGCAGGGGATCTGTCAGATTGGGGGACAGTAGGATGCAGGGGATCTGTCAGGTTGGGGGTCAGTAGGATGCAGGGGATCTATCAGATTGGGGGTCAGTAAGATGCAGGGGATCTGTCAGGTTGGGGGACAGTAGGATGCAGGGGATCTGTCAGGTTGGGGGACAGTAGGATGCAGGGGATCTGTCAGGTTGGGGGTCAGTAGGGTCCAGGGGATCTGTCAGGTCGGGGGTCAGTAGGATCCTGGGGATCTGTCATGTTGGGGGATCAGTGGGGTCCAGGGTATCTGGCAGGTCGGGGATCAGTGGGGTCGGAGGAATTTGTTGGGTTCAGGGTCAGTATGGTCCAGGAGATCTGTTGGATTAAGAATGTTCCAGGGAATTTGTCAGGGGGTCAGTATGGTCCGGGGGATCTGTCGGATTTATGGTCAGAATGGTCCAGGGGATCTGTCAGGTCGGAGGTCAGAATGGTCCGGAGATCTGTCGGGGCGGAGGTCAGTATGGTCCGGGGGATCTGTCGGGGCGGAGGTCAGTATGGTCCGGGGGATCTGTCGGGGCGGAGGTCAGTATGGTCCGGGGGATCTGTCGGGGCGGAGGTCAGTATGGTCCGGGGGATCTGTCGGGGCGGAGGTCAGTATGGTCCGGGGGATCTGTCGGGGCGGAGGTCAGTATGGTCCGGGGGATCTGTCGGGACGGAGGTCAGTATGGTCCGGGGGATCTGTCGGGACGGAGGTCAGTATGGTCCGGGGGATCTGTCGGGACGGAGGTCAGTATGGTCCGGGGGATCTGTCGGGACGGAGGTCAGTATGGTCCGGGGGATCTGTCGGGACGGAGGTCAGTATGGTCCGGGGGATCTGTCGGGACGGAGGTCAGTATGGTCCGGGGGATCTGTCGGGACGGAGGTCAGTATGGTCCGGGGAATCTGTCGGGTCAGAGGTCAGTATGGTCCGGGGAATCTGTCGGGTCAGAGGTCAGTATGGTCCAGGGGATCTGTCGGGTCAGAGGTCAGTATGGTCTGAGGGATCTGTCAGATTCATTGTCAGAATCGTTTGGGGGATCTGTTGGGTCGGAAGTCAGTATGGTCTGAGGGATCTGTCAGATTTATTGTCAGAATAGTCCGGAGGATTTGTCGGGTCGGAGGTCAGTATGGTCCAGATTATCTGTCGGGTCGGAGGTCAGTATGGTCCAGGAGATCTGTCGGATATAGGGTCAGAATGGTCCAGAAGATCTGTCGGGTCGGAGGTCAGAATGGTCCAGATCATCTGTCGGGTCGGAGGTCAGTATGGTCTGTGGAATCTGTCAGATTAATTGTCAGAATAGTCCAGAAGATCTGTCGGGTCGGAGGTCAGTATGGTCCAGATCATCTGTCGGGTCGGAGGTCAGTATGGTCTGAGGGATCTGTCAGATTTATTGTCAGAATAGTCCGGGGGATCTGTCGGGTCGGAGGTCAGTATAGTCCGGAGATCTATCGGGTTCGGGGTCCTCAGTCCCGGTTCGGGTCAGTTCGCTCGGAGTTCCGCCCCGGGTGGGCGCAGGTCTCGGGCGGGGGTCGGTGATGGGGCGGGGGGGAGGTTTCCCGCCTTGGCTCGGATGACGATGTGAGGTATCGGGCTAGGCCGGACCCGGGAGAGGCGCACAGACCCCCCGCCGCCCAGTGCCCGGAGCTCGGGCAGAAGTTTCGGAGCGCGGGATTGGGCGGCAGAAGCAACAAGTGATGAGGGCGGGAGGGCCGGGCCCGGGGGCTGAGCTGGGGGGACGTGTCCCGGAGGGAACAGGGGGAGCGCGGCCGCCGCAATGTCACACATCCGATTACGAGCCACCGGGGACAATATTTTGATGAGTTTCCTCCTTACCTCCGCCATTGTTGCCGTATTGACGGGTCACATCGCGGGTCAGCGCAAGAGCCCGGATGGAGGCGGAAGCGGCCGGAGCAGGGACCGCCAGGGGGCGCAGCCAATCGAAACGCAGGTAAAGGCGGGACATGGAGGGGGAGGAGCTTCCGCCGAACTTAGCGAAGAGAAGGGGCGGAGCGAAACCGTTTCTATGGTTACACTGAACGCGTTCTAGAGAAGGTCTGAACACCGGGACTGAGATCACTGAGCGCGGACACCGCACCGGCAACATGTCCGGCCCGACCCGAACCCGAGCACAGAGGCCCGGGAACAGCGTGTAAGTGTCTGAGAGCCAAACCCGGACCATGTATATGTCTACAACCTGCCTACTATAAGAATATAACAACTATATTACTGCTCCTATATACAAGAATATATCTACTATAATACTGCCCCCTATATACAATATAACTACTATAATACTGCCTCCTATATACAGGAATATAACTACTATAATACTGCTCCTATATACAAGAATATAACTACTATAATACTGCTCCTATATACAAGAATATAACTACTATAATACTGTTCCTATATACAAGAATATAACTACTATAATACTGCCTCCTATATACAAGAAAATAACTGCTATAATACTGCTCCTATATACAAGAATATAACTACTATAATACTGCCCCCCTATATACAAGAATATAACTACTATAATACTGCTCCTATATACAAGAATATAACTACTATAATACTGCTCCTATATACAAGAATATAACCACTATAATACTGCTCCTATATACAAGAATATAACTACTATAATACAGCTCCTATATACAAGAATATAACTACTATAATACTGCCCCCTATATACAGGAATATAACTACTATAATACTGCTCCTATATACAAGAATATAACTACTATAATACTGCCTCCTATATACAAGACTGTAACTACTATAATACTGCTCCTATATACAAGAATATAACTACTATAATACTGCCTCCTATGTACAAGAATATAACTACTATAATACTGCTCCTATATACAAGAATATAACTACTATAATACTGCTCCTATATACAAGAATATAACTACTATAATACTGCCTCCTATATACAAGAATATAACTACTATAATACTGCCTCCTATATACAAGAATATAACTACTATAATACTGCCTCCTATATACAAGAATATAACTACTATAATACTGCTCCTATATACAAGAATATAACTACTATAATACTGCTCCTATATACAAGAATATAACTACTATAATACTGCTCCTATATACAAGAATATAACTACTATAATACTGCTCCTATATACAAGAATATAACTACTATAATACAGCTCCTATATACAAGAATATAACTATTATAATACTGCTCCTATATACAAGAATATAACTACTATAATACTGCTCCTATATACAAGAATATAACTACTATAATACTGCTCCTATATACAAGAATATAACTACTATAATACTGCTCCTATATACAAGAATATAACTACTATAATACTGCTCCTATATACAAGAATATAACTACTATAATACTGCCCCTATGTACAAGAATATAACTACTATACTACTGCTCCTATATACAAGAATATAACTACTATACTACTGCTCCTATATACAAAAATAAAAGTACTATAATACTGCTCCTATATACAAGAATATAACTACTATAATACTGTCTCCTATATACAAGAATATAACTACTATAATACTGCTCCTATATACAAGAATATAACAACTATAATACTGCTCCTATATACAAGAATATAACTACTATAATACTGCTCCTATATACAAGAATATATCTACTATAATACTGCTCCTATATACAAGAATATAACTACTATAATACTGTCTCCTATATACAAGAATATAACTACTATAATACTGTCTCCTATATACAAGAATATAACTACTATAATACTGCTCCTATATACAAGAATATAACTACTATAATACTGTCTCCTATATACAAGAATATAACTACTACAATACTGTCTCCTATATACAAGAATATAACTACTATAATACTGCTCCTATATACAAGAATATAACTACTATAATACTGTCTCCTATATACAAGAATATAACTACTATAATACTGCTCCTATATACAAGAATATAACAACTATAATACTGCTCCTATATACAAGAATATAACTACTATAATACTGCTCCTATATACAAGACTATAACTACTATAATACTGCTCCTATATACAAGACTATAACTACTATAATACTGCCTCCTATATACAGGAATATAACTACTATAATACTGCTCCTATATACAAGAATATAACTACTATAATACTGCTCCTATATACAAGAATATAACTACTATAATACTGCTCCTATATACAAGAATATAACTACTATAATACTGCTCCTATATACAAGAATATAACTACTATAATACTGCTCCTATATACAAGAATATAACTACTATAATACTGCTCCTATATACAAGAATATAACTACTATAATACTGCCTCCTATATACAAGAATATAACTACTATAATACTGCCTCCTATATACAAGAATATAACTACTATAATACTGCTCCTATATACAAGAATATAACTACTATAATACTGCTCCTATATACAAGACTATAACTACTATAATACTGCCTCCTATATACAGGAATATAACTACTATAATACTGCTCCTATATACAAGAATATAACTACTATAATACTGCTCCTATATACAAGACTATAACTACTATAATACTGCTCCTATATACAAGACTATAACTACTATAATACTGCCTCCTATATACAGGAATATAACTACTATAATACTGCCTCCTATATACAGGAATATAACTACTATAATACTGCCCCCTATATACAGGAATATAACAACTATAATACTGCCCCTTATATACAGGAATATAACTACTATAATACTGCTCCTATATACAAGAATATAACTACTATAATACTGCTCCTATATACAAGAATATAACTACTATAATACTGCCCCTATATACAAGAATATAACTACTATAATACTGCCTCCTATATACAAGAATATAACTACTATACTACTGCTCCTATATACAAGAATATAACTACTATAATACTGCCTCCCATATACAAGAATATAACTACTATAATACTGCTCCTATATACAAGAATATAACTACTATAATACTGCTCCTATATACAAGAATATAACTACTATAATACTGCTCCTATATACAAGAATATAACTACTATAATACTGCTCCTATATACAAGAATATAACTACTATAATACTGCTCCTATATACAAGAATATAACTACTATAATACTGCTCCTATATACAAGACTATAACTACTATAATACTGCCTCCTATATACAGGAATATAACTACTATAATACTGCTCCTATATACAAGAATATAACTACTATAATACTGCTCCTATATACAAGACTATAACTACTATAATACTGCTCCTATATACAAGACTATAACTACTATAATACTGCCTCCTATATACAGGAATATAACTACTATAATACTGCCTCCTATATACAGGAATATAACTACTATAATACTGCCCCCTATATACAGGAATATAACAACTATAATACTGCCCCTTATATACAGGAATATAACTACTATAATACTGCTCCTATATACAAGAATATAACTACTATAATACTGCTCCTATATACAAGAATATAACTACTATAATACTGCCCCTATATACAAGAATATAACTACTATAATACTGCCTCCTATATACAAGAATATAACTACTATACTACTGCTCCTATATACAAGAATATAACTACTATAATACTGCCTCCCATATACAAGAATATAACTACTATAATACTGCTCCTATATACAAGAATATAACTACTATAATGCTGCCTCCTATATACAAGAATATAACTACTATAATACTGCTCCTATATACAAGAATATAACTACTATAATACTGCTCCTATATACAAGAATACAACTACTATAATACTGCTCCTATATACAACAATATATCTACTATTATACTGCCCCCTATATACAAGAATATAACTACTATAATACTGCTCCTATATACAAGAATATAACTACTATAATACTGCCCCCTATATACAGGAATATAACTACTATAATACTGCCTCCTATATACAAGAATATAACTACTATAACACTGCTCCGTATTTAAAATGGGCCCTAATAAGTATTTGGGGAAGATGTATTAACCCATACTATGACCGTATACCTCATATCTCTTCCTGGTGTATAGACGTGTATACAGTCAGCAGTTCACTGAGTAACATAGGTCTCATTCAGACTCCTTTTCCATAGACCAAAGATGGCGTCTCACGTCAAGAAAATTATCAACATATCTGGTTTCGTAACACAAAGCAGAGCGAACCGGAGCATGATGGGAAGCAGAAGAAGTATAAGCCTCCATATGGACAGCAAGATCCTGGATAAAAACTATTTGTCAAGCGGGAAGCAAGTGATACCGGCAAGTATATTGAAATTATACCCAGGGTGTCTCCAGCTGTTGCAAAACTACAACTCCCAGCATGCCCGGACAGCCTTTGGCTGTCCGGGCATGCTGGGAGTTGTAGTTTTGCAACAGCTGGAGGCACCCTGGTTGGGAAACAGATTCACAGACTGGGAAGGGGTGTTCCCCAGCAGGCGTGACATCATCTAAAGCCATACAGGGGAGAACTTCCTCCCTCACTCTGCTACACACAGCCCAGAGCAGTTCAGTGTGAGATGAGCTATGATTGGCTAAGGCTGCACACACACACCCCTCAGTATTTCCTGATTTTGGACTTCTGCCAGGCCAGCAGGAGTCCAAAGTCTGTGCAAGAGATGGGGAGGGGGGGAAAATGTGCTCTGGACAAGTAGAGAGACACCTAGTGGCAGCTTTTTTAAACACAAATAAAACATAGAAAACTTTATTATTTTTTTTAAACACGGTACATTAGAAAGATTTTTTTTATTTACCATGAGGAGTGCAATAGCAAAAATTAGTTTTAGCGAGAGTGCCCATTTAACTCTCTTCTTGTCCTTTCAGGTTTTCGATGACGAAGGAAATGATGTGACTCCTCGCGCGTTGTTTCAAGCGGAACCAGGGGCTGCACCCTCCAAACAGGCAAAACTGTTCACCCCACCAGATACGTCCGCCATAACAGCATCAGACATCTTCTCCACCATGTCCCTGCAGCAGACGGGGTTAACCGCAAGCTTCATGGGCCCATTTTCAAGGTGCCTAATGTCAAATAAATTCAGTTCAGTTTTACACCAAATGTTTTTTTTTTTTTTTGGTTATTGACAGGGAAATGCTGCAGCTGCATCCCCCTCCTCTCCCATCCTCCTGTTCTCTTATAATCCCAACCTGTTTTACACTAGAGTTTTTTCGGTTTTTGCAAGGGAGATATTGCAGCAGCTGCAATATCTCCCTTGCAAAAACCGAAAAAACCTCTATCCCATGTTGTTATACACTAGATCAATGGTTTCCAAACGGTGGACCTCTAGTGGTTGCAAAACTACAACTCCCAGCATGTCAGGGTGTGCTGGGAGTTGTAGTTTTGCAACATCTAGAGGTCAATAGTTTGAACAATACAGCACCTGATGCTTTTTGTTTACTGATGTGGAGATCTGCAGCTGCATCCCCCCTGTTCTCGCATCATATTTTACACCAGATAGTATTTTGTTATTGACAGGGAAATACTGCAGCTGCATCCCCCTCCTCTCCCATCATTCTGTTCTCTATCTCCTTTCCTTCCAACCTGTTTTACACTAGAGTAGTATTTCCTAACCAGGGTGCCTCCAGCTGTTGAAAAACTACAACTCCCAGCATGCCCGGACAGCCAAAGGCTGTCCGGGCATGCTGGGAGTTGAAGTTTTGCAACAGCTGGAGGCACCCTGGTTGGGAAACACTGGCATGGGCAATGTGAAAGAGACCTTTTATAGGATATTTTCACTGCTAGTTTATGCAAAATAAAGTTAAAGGGGGACTCGGGTGTAAAACTTTTTTATTTTTTTATCAACTGGTGCCAGAAAGTTAAACAGATTTGTAAATCACTTCTATTAAAAAATCTTAATCCTTCCAGCACTTTTAGCTGCTGTATACTAATAGGAAATTATTTTCTTTTTGTAACACAGAGCTCTCTGCTGACAGTGGTCTCTGCATTTTAGGAACTGTCCAGGGCAGCATATGTTTTGCTATGGGGATTTTCTCCTACTCTGGACAGTTCTTAAAATGGACAGAGATGTCAGCAGAGAGCACTGTGCTTGTGATGTCAGCAGAGAGCTCTGTGTTCCAAAAAGAAAATAATTTCCTCCGGAGTATTCAGCAGCTAATAAGTACTGGAAGGATTAAGATTTTTTAATAGAAGTCATTTACAAATCTGTTTAACTTTCTGGCACCAGTTGATAAAAAAAATAAAAATAAAAAAGTTTTCCACCGGAGTACCCCTTTAGCAATAATGGCTATAAATAAAATCTGTCTGCTACTCAGGTCAACATTCGGAGGGAGCAGCATGTCCAGATCGAGCCAAGAGGCCGGATCTCTTTCAGAAGATGTAGAGGAGCCCGTCTTCAAGCGCGATGTTGGGCTCAGCTTACCTGGTAAGGACACTGACTCCGCCAAACGTTAACCAGCAGAAGTCTTCTGTATCCCAGGCGTGTCCTCATCCCTTATTGCCTTATTTTGGCAATGCTAATATATATATATATATATATATAATTAAAACAGAACATGAAAATGGCTCCATAGAGACCAGAAATGTTGCTTGCTGGACTTGATATGAGAAAATAAACACACGTTTGAGGACATTGGAGTCCTGCATTTTTGGTGACGATATCCATAGATATAGATATAGAGAGAGAGATATACATAGAGAGAGATACATATGTGTGTATATATATATATATATATATATATATATATATATATATATAATATAGAGAGAGAGAGAGAAATATATGTATAGATATATATATATATATAGCTATATATATAGAGAGAGAGAGATATATAGAAATAGATATATATAGAGAGATAGATATATAGAGATATATATATATATATAGATATATAGAGATATATATATATATATATATATATATAGATAGAGAGAGAGAAATATATATATATATATATAGATAGATAGAGATAGATAGATATATATATATATATATATAGAGAGAGAGAGAGAGAGAGAGAGAAATATATGTATAGATATATATATATATATATATATATATATATATATATAGCTATATATATAGAGAGAGAGAGAGAGATATATAGAAATAGATATATATAGATATATATATAGAGAGAGAGAGAGATAAATAGAGATATATATATATATATATATATATATATATATATATATATATATATATATATAGAGAGAGAGATACATACATACATGCATACATATATCAAGACAGAATATGCAGCAGCACCACCACAAAAATTCTAATACAGAGCAGGTGCCAGCGTTCCAAATCCGATCAAGATATTCTTATATAGACAAACAGCAAAGCAGCACTCCATAAATAGTGAAAAATATCTAAAAATGTGATTTATTCACCCCATGTTACAGCAGCAACGTTTCAATTCTTAAATACAATCTGCTTGAAAATAATTCTATTGAAGAATAGAAACGTTGCTGCTGTAACATGGGATGAATAAATCACACTGTTAGATTTTTTACTATGTATGGAGTGCTGCTTTGCTCTTTGTATATATATTTGGTCCTGTGAATAAAGCTTCTCCAAACTTGAATTTAGATGGGTATAATCAATAGCAGAGTCCCAGCAGCTACGTAGGCCAAACACAGGCCTCAGGCTGCCCTGACATGGGATCTGCTGCTCACGATTGTGTCCCAGGCATTAGATCCGAACAACTGCACCAGCACGAACAGGCTGGACAGCGGCATCTAAATGGTTAAAAGCCCACATTGGAGATCAGTCTGCTCGGCTATTAATGAGGGGCCTATATTAACCAGACATAAAGTGGGCTTGAGTTCTGAGCCCTCTCCATACTCCCTTAGCGGTCCTTAAAGGGTTACATTTCTTGTTATAGTTTAAAGGGGTACTCCACTGGCCCAGCGTTCAGAACATTTTGTTCTGAATGTTTGGCGTGAGTGGTGGGGGTCGTACCGTCACGGCCACGCCCCTCATGCCATCATGCCGCGCTCCCTCAATGCAAGTCTGTGGGAGGGGGGGGGGGCGTGGCAGCAAATCCCCATAGCAAACCACTCCTGCTTTGGACAGTTCCTGAGACAGACAGAGCTGTCTGCTGTCAGGCAGAAAAGAACAACTCCACTTCAGCAGCTGATAAGTACTGGTAGGATTAAGATTTTTTAATAGAAGTCATTCACAAATCTGTTTAACTTTCTGAAGCCATTTATATGAAAAAAAATTTTTTTCCATGGAATACCCCCTTTTAGTGCAGTCAGTATAGCTAAACCTACAGGATAAAACATTTTTGTAGTTTATTTTTGTCTAAAGAGCCGTTCACCAATGGTTGTAACTTACTCTTCCTCAGATTTCCACTTGAAGCAAGATGACGCCCAAGAACTGAAGGAAGAAGATCTGGATAAACCAATCAACGTATACCTCATGGAGACAGACACAATATGGCTGCTGGACATCCCTTCAGCTGTGATCTCCAGTGATGACCCCCAAGCAGAATTTATCAAGTATGACCCACGTGACAACCTAGATCACTGTTTTGGGGGATGTACACAAACCCGCAGCGGATTTTGCTACTCATGAACTTTAATGGGTCCGCAGCAAATCTACAATAGTAATGGAGGATTTGCAGATTGGCTGTGGACTCATTGAAGTCAATGGGTAGCCACCAAATCCCCAGCGGAAAATCTAATGCAGAATCTTTGCACAGAAAATCCACTGCAGAATCTTTGCACAGAAAATCCACTGCAGAATAATTTTTGCACAGAAAATCCACTGCAGAATTTTTGCACAGAAAATCTACTGCAGAATTTTTGCACAGAAAATCCACTGCAGAATTTTTGCACAGAAAATCCACTGCAGAATCTTTGCACAGAAAATCCACTGCAGAATTTTTTTTGCACAGAAAATCCACTGCAGAATTTTTTTTGCACAGAAAATCCACTGCAGAATTTTTTTTGCACAGGAAATCCACTGCAGAATTTTTTTTTGCACAGGAAATCCACTGCAGAATTTTTTTTGCACAGAAAATCCACTGCAGAATTGTTGCACAGAAAATCCACAGCAGATTACGTACGTGTGAACGTACCCTGACAGTGGATTCTAAGATTGAAAGAATAAAAAGATCTATATATAAAAGCTTAGTGAATCGATGTGGTTTACTTAGGTGATTAAAGCCAAATACAAAGAAAGACAAAGCTAAAAGGGCAAAAAAGGCAAAGCAACAAGATACAAAGAAGTAAACAAGAACAATATACAACACTATAACATCTTGTACCAGTACATCCAGGGCATATCCTGATATCCTACATAGTTCTGTAGCAGTGTTTCCCAACCAGGGTGCCTCCAGCTGTTGCAAAACTACAACTCCCAGCATGCCCGGACAGCCTTCGGCTGTCCGGACATGCTGGGAGTTGTAGTTTTGCAACAGCTGGAGGCACCATGGTTGGGAAACACTGTTCTATAGTAGTGTTCCAGAGATCCCTTAGACTGATGGCATCTACAGTTTTTATTCCCTCCTGTGTCATGCATCTGTTTAGGCCAGTGTTTCCCAACCATTGTGCCTCCAGCTGTTGCAAAACTACAACTCCCAGCATGCCTGGACACCCAGTGGAGCCAGTCTTTTGCAGCGGGTCAGGAAGTGCAATAAGCTAGAAGAGAAGCATTTTGGCACACCATGGCTTGTTCTAATGATCGATGAGGGTCTGAACACCTAGACCCCGACCAATCAAAACTATGTCAAACGTTATTTTTTTTATTCTTATTAAATGACAGGGATGCTTTAAAGGGGTCCTCCACTGGAAAACATTTTTTTTAAATAAACTGGTGCCAGAAAGTTAAACAGATTTGTAAATTACTTCTATTAAAAAATCTTAATCCTTCCAGTACTTATTAGCTGGAGGAAATTATTTTCTTTTTGGAACACAGAGCTCTCTGCTGACATCACGAGCACAGTGCTCTCTGCTGACATCTGTGTCCATTTTAGGAACTGTCCAGAGCAGCATATGTTTGCTATGGGGATTTTCTCCTACTCTGGACAGTTCTTAAAATGGACAGAGATGTCAGCAGAGAGCACTGTGCTCGTGATGTCAGCAGAGAGCTCTGTGTTCCAAAAAGAAAAGAATTTCCTCTGTAGTATTCAGAAGCTAATAAGTACTGGAAGGATTAAGTTTTTTTTTATAGAAGTTATTTACAACTCTGTTTATCTTTCTGGAACCAATTGATTTAAAAAAATAAATAAAAATTAAGGTTTTCCAGTGGAGTACCCCTTTAAGGCCATGTTCACACGGAAGACTTGCCAAATGTTTGCCCAGTAAACACGGGCTGACACAGGCAAATCGCGGGAATGTGCAGAATATGCCGGCGCTAGGACCGCTCAGAAACGTGCCGCGTGCATCCTGCAACACAATCCCATTAAAAGCAATGGGACTCTGCTGCAACGGAATTTCCGAGCTGAATTTTTCCGCCGGGTTTCGCTCGGAAATTCCTTCATGTGGAATGGACAATAAATAAAATGGATGAGAAATAAAAAATTATTGTGCATTTATAAAAAAATTAAAATAAATAAATAAATAGTCTTTTACTTTCCACTAAGCTCCCAGAATCAGACCTACGCAGATCTCTGCAAGAATAGAGCCGGAAATGATCGCTACATAGAGAGGACGATGCAGACGATTAACTGGGCTCCGAAAAGTAAAGAGGTTCAGTGTGAGACAATTGTCCTAGAAGATGCCGGTAAGATTATATTAGGATATATCCAATCTACTATGTCTATACACACGTGTGTAGGGAGCTGTTCTGAGGGAGTTAAAGGGGTATTCCAGGAAAAAACTTTTCTTTTTTTTTTTTTTTTTAGATCATCTGACTCCAGAAAGTTTTAAACAGATTTGTAAATTACTTCTATTAAAAAAAATCTTAAACCTTCCAATAGTTATCAGCTGCTGAAGTTGAGTTGTTCTTTCCTGTCTGACAACAGTGCTCTCTGCTGACACCTCTGTCTGTCTCAGGAACTGTCCGGAGCATAAGAGGTTTTCTATGGGGATTTTCTTCTACTCTGGACAGTTCCCGGGACGTGAGTCATCAGAGAGCAGTTAGACAGAAAAGAACAACTCAACTGCAGCAGCTGATAAGTACTGGAAGTAATTTACAAATCTGTTTAACTTTCTGGAGACAGTTGATATATAAAACATTTTTTCCTGGAATACCCCTTTAAAGGGACACGGTATTGGCACTGTTGATTGCAGACATATTTGGAAAAGGGGGGACAATTTTGGAAAAAGCTAAGGGCCAGTGGTCTCCAAATTGTAGATGTCCAGCTGTTGCAAAACTACAACTCCAAGCATGCCCGGGCAGCCGTTTGCTGTCCGGGCATGCTGGGAGTTGTAGTTTTGCAACAGCTGGACATCCACTGTTTGGAGACCACTGGCCTAGTTAAAGGGCTACTCCACTGGAAAATAAAATGTTTTTTTAAATCAACAGATGCCAGAAAGTTACACAGATTTGTAAATTACTTCTATGAAAAAATCTTAATCCTTCTACTACTTATCAGCTGCTGTATATTACAGAGGAAGTTCTTTTCTTTTTGAATTTCCTTTCTGTCTGACCACAGTGCTCTCTGCTGACACCTCTGTCCATGTCAGGAACTGTCCAGAGCAAAATAGATTTGCAATGGGGATTTGCTCCTACTCTGGACAGTTCCTAAAATGAACAGAGGGGACGGCAGAGGGCACTGTGGTCAGAGAGAAAGGAAATTCAAAAAAGAAAATAACTTCCTGTGGAGCATACAGCAGCCGATAAGTACTGGAAGGATTAAGATTTTTAAATACAAGCAATTTACAAATCTGTTTAACTCTGTGTCACCAGTTTAAAAAATAAAAAATAAAAAAAGGTTGTTCAGCGGAATACCCCTTTAATCCGCAACTGATCAAAGTGGAGACCACTACCAAAGAAATTGCTACATAACATATCATCTTTTATATAAAACAGTGTACCCAAACCTCTGGCCCCCCCCCCAAGATGTTGGAGAACTCCAACTCCCATCATGCACCTTATCTGTCAGGGCATGCTGGGAGTTGTAGTTTTTGTACAGTTGGAGATCCATAGGTTGGGAAACATTGATCTAAAATATGCTAACAATGCAGACAATGCCAATCATCAAAGTTGCCTATAAAATCCTTCTGTGTTTCTATGTTGCCTGTAGGAGTCATGGCCTCAGTTTGGGACTTGTACGATTCGTATAACTCTCCTGAGTGCCCCCCGGTGGCGAAGCCTGTCGTAGAGGCAGCCAGCAGATCGGAAAGCGTCACCAGCTCCAGGTCTAACACCAGCAGGCAAACAACGTCAGTGGCCTCAATGGATAGAGGCGGTAAGTACAGTAGATGGTGTGTATATATATATATATATATATATATATATATATAGCGTTGTGAGCTGTGAGGGTCTGAGCATTAAAATAAAGTGTATGGCTGGGGTCACACTAGGGTAATATGGATGCATTATTGTGTCCATATTATGGCGGCAAGTCTCGACTTAAAGGGGTACTCCGCTGCTCAGCGTTTGGAACAACCTGTTCCAAACGTTGGAGCCGGCGCCGGGAGCTTGTGACGTCATAGCCCCATCCCATCACGACGTCACACCCCCTCAATGCAAGTCTATGGGAGGGGGCGTGACAGCCGTCACGCCCCCTCCCATAGACTTGCATTGAGGGGGTGGGGCGTGACATCATGAGGGGGCGGGGCTATGATGTCACAAGCTCCCAGCTCCATCGTTTGCTCCAAACGCTGAGCAGCGGAGTACCCCTTTAAAGGGGTACTCCGGTGAAAAACTTTTTTTTTTTTTTTTTTTAAATCAACTGGTGCCAGAAAGTTAAACAGATTTGTAAATTACTTCTATTAAAAAATCTTAATCCTTCCTGTACTTATTAGCTGCTGAATACTACAGTGGAAATTCTTTTCCGTTTGAAACAGAGCTGTCTGCTGACATCATGAGCACAGTGCTCTCTGCTGACATCTCTGTCCATTTTAGGTACTGTCCAGAGTAAAAGGAAATCCCCATAGCAAACATATGCTGTTCTGGACAGTTCCTAAAATGGACAGAGATGTCAGCAGAGAGCACTGTGCTCATGATGTCAGCAGACAGCTCTGTTTCAAACGGAAAAGAATTTCCACTGTAGTATTCAGCAGCTAATAAGTACAGGAAGGATTAAGATTTTTTAATAGAAGTAATTTACAAATCTGTTTAACTTTCTGGCACCAGTTGATTTAAAAAAAAAAAAAAAAGAAAAAGTTTTTCACCGGAGTACCCCTTTAACTGCGAGTCTGACGACCTGAACTTACAGCTGTCAGTATGGGTCATCCGTCCCATGGTCGGACTGGGACTACAGCTGTATTTTGGTAGTGTGAACCCAGCCTCAAAGTGAATTAACACTGGATGTGTGGTCTGCTTATGTTAAAGGAGTACTCTGGTGAAAAACTATTTTTTTCCATATCAACTGCCTCCAGAAAGTTAAACAGATTTGTAAATGTATTCTATTAAAAAATCTTAATCCTTCCAGTAGTTATCAGATGCCGAAGTTGAGTTGTTCTTTTCTGTCTGTCCACAGTGCTCTCTGCTGACATCTCTGTCCGTGTCAGGAACTGTCCAGAGTAGGAGCAAATCCCCATAGCAAACCTCTCCTGCTCTGGACAGTTCCTAAAATGGACAGAGGTGTCAGCAGAGAGCACTGTGGTCAGATAGAAAAGAACAACTCAACTTCAGCAGCTCATAAGTACTGGTAGGATTAAGATTTTTTTTTTATAGAATTAATTTACAAATCTTAACTTTCTGGAGCCAGTTGATGTGAAAAAGATTGTTTTTTTTACCAGAGTACCCCTTTAACCCCTTAAAGGAGTACTCCAGGATCTGAAAACTTTTCCACTATCCTAAGGATAGGGAATCAGTGTCAGATTGCGAGGGTCCGACCGCTGGGACCCACGTTATCACCCATACTGGGCCCTTGCAGTCCGAGAAAGGGGGCGTGTCAACCACTGCATGAAGTGGCGGCTGACACGCCCCCTCAATACAACTCTATGGTAGAGCTTTCAGATCCTGGAGTACTCCTTTAACAACGCATGATGGATATATCCATCTAGGTGCTGTTAAGGTTGCATAAAGGGGGCTCAGTAGCTGATAGCCGACACAGTGTGTTGGCTATTAACTATTTAAATGCTGCTGTCAAAGGTGACAGCAGCATTTAAACAGTGTTTGGTGCATGTCATTGTTTGTCCCAGTGATGGCATCTGATCCAGCCCTTGAAGCACCGTTGTTATGGCAACCCGAACCGAGTAGTAGATCACAGATAGAATGGATCGTTGTACTATAGTATTACATTGATCTGTAATCAAATAATTGCTCCTAGTGCTTTTAGGTAATAGCTAATATTGCTGTGGGGGGGGGGGGGGTGTTTGGTGTTTCTCTGTGATGTCGGTCAAGAAAATGGAAAGCATCAACAAATGGAGCTTCTGTTTTATTTCTCTATTTAGTACTTTCAGTGCATGATGTCTCTGGGTCTGGTGGGCTTACTAAAAATAATTGCCTGGTTTAAGAATTAAAGGGGTATTCCAGGAAAAAAAAATTTTTATATATCAACTGGCTCCAGAAAGTTAAACAGTTTTGTAAATTACTTCTATAAAAAAATCTTACTCCTTCCAATAATTATCAGCTGCTGAAGTTGAGTTGTTCTTTTCTGTCTGGCAACAGTGCTCTCTGCTGACATCTCTGCTTCTCTCGGGAACTGCACAGAGTAGAAGAGGTTTGCTATGGGGATTTGCTTCTACTCTGGACAGTTCCCGAGACACATGTCATCAGAGAGCACTTAGACAGGAAAGAACAACTCAACTTCAGCAGATCATAAGTACTGAAAGGATTAAGATTTTTTAATAGAAGTAATTTACAAATCTGTTTAACTCTCTGGAGCCAGTTGCTATATATAAAAAAAAGTATTTTTCCTGGATAACCCCTTTAAGAACCTTCCAAAACAGGGTGATGGAGCTTAGTAAAAACTATTTTGCCCATCACTCTGCTTTCCCATAAGTGATTAAAGGGTACCTTTCATCAAAAAAACTTTTGATATATTATAGATTAATGTGTGCAGAATAACTTTCCAATTGCATGTTATTAAAAAATATGCTTCTTTCTATTTAATTTTCCACTTTGATAAAATGACCACTAGAGGTCTCCCTACCAGTTCTGGCCACAAGCCCTTTTTATAGATTTCAGACTCATGCTGGAGTCCTAAATCTCAGACTACAGCCGGGACACAGACAAGCTCAGCTGGCAGCTCTGAATCTTCTCCTCTCCGTTTACAACTGCATGTGCAGAGAGAAGAACGATCGGAGCTCAGATAGTGAAATGAATGAGGGCCTGCAGTAAGGCAGAGTCAGGAGTGTGCCCTGCTGTGCTATGAGCACAGTGCTGGCTCCTGCTTGTCTGATTGATAGGCAGGGAGCAGTGCTGAGCTTGTCTGTGTCCCGGCTGCAGTCTGAGATTTAGGACTCCAGCATGAGTCTGAAATCTTGGGCTTGCGGCCAGGACTGGTAGGGAGACCCCTAGTGGTCATTTTTTCAAAGTGGAAAATTGAATAGAAATAAGCATATTTTTTAATAACATGCAAATGGAAAGTTATTCTGCATCCATTAATCTATAATGTATCAAAAGTTTTTTTTAGGAAAGGTACCCTTTCATTGGTACTGTTGATTTATTTTTTATTTTTTTTCTTCAATAAATAGTCAGCATATTGAGGTCAGTCTATATATATGTGTGTATATGTGTGTATATATATATATATATATATATATATATATATATTTATATACATATGTGTGTGTATGTAGCATCTTCTTTTTCTCATTTCAGACTTCTACTCCAGCACCATCACAGATCTGGACAGGTTATCATTTGTCCCCGTTCAGGATGAAGCGGAGGCAGATGGGAAAGAAATCTTACAGTCAGAGAAGCTCCAGCAGGACCTGTTCATCATGGAGAGAGTTGTAGTAGAAAATATATTTCAGGCAAAGCTTGCAGCGTATAGACAGCTCCCAGTTATTATAGGTATGCTTCCATTTTTCACGCTTAAAGCCGAGTTTTCTCATGTGCCATATACATCTAAAGCTTCTGTGTACAAAAGGGGTTAGGGCACTGTTTCCCTACCAGGGTGCCTCCAGCTGTTGCAAAACTACAACTTTCAGCATGCCCGGACAGCCAAAGGCTGTCCGGGCATGCTGAAGGTTGTAGTTTTGCAACAGCTGGAGGCACCCTGGTTGGGAAACACATCCTTGTTCCATGGTGGTAACATAACTTCTATGGCTTATATACCACCCATCCGCCTGTAAGGCAAAGCTAGGCTGTCCTGGCATGTTGGGAGTTGTAGTTTTGCAACAGCTGGAGGCACCCTGGTTGGGAAACACATCCTTGTTCCATAGTGGTAACATAACTCCTATGGCTTATATACCACCCATCAAGCCTGTAAGGCAAAGCTAGGCTGTCCTGGCATGCTGGGAATTGGGGGTTTGCAACAGCTGGAGGCACCTTGGTTGGGAAACACTGGTTTTGGGCATTGCCTAAATAACAAGTTTATTTTATGAACTGAACAACAGCCACCAGCCTTAGGATCAATCCGAAGACAGAACAGGGAAAAAGGGTGTACGTACCATAGTGCCGGATCATGCGGCTGCTATGGAGCCCTTGGAGAGGGGGGGTCCGTCCTGATTGGTCCCATTCTTTTTTGTATGGCAAAAACTGTGCATAACTCCTTTCTCCACGGAACTGCATTGTCAGCAAATTGATGGAGGTGATATTGACCAATGGGTCACCGATGGTAAGGGCCTTTCTGTCCTGGGGGGGCAATATCCGACGCAATAATAGAAAGCCCATTTTGATATCTTCTGTATTGCCCCATTTCCTCTATGTATGCCAAAGCATTAAGTGTGTATAAATATTGTACATGATGGGACCACTTGGGTGCAGGGTACACCCTGACCCCTATAGGCATGTTTGCCGCTGTAGAATAGAGCAGTGTTTCCCAACCAGGGAGCCTCCAGCTGTTGCAAAACTACAACACCTAGCATGCCCTGTAGTATTCAGCAGCTAATAAGTACTGGAAGGATTAAGATTTTTTAATAGAAATAATTTGTTTAACTTCTGACACCAATTGATTAACCCCTTAAGGACACATGATGTACTGGAACGTCTTGTGTCCGCTCCCGATCTATAACGCGGGGCCATGGCTCTAACAACGGCCGGGACCCGTGGCTAATAGTGCGTGGCATTGATCGCTGTGCCGCGCGCTATTAACCCTTTAGACGCGGCGTTCAAAGTTGAACGCCGCGTCTAAAGTGAAACTGAAAGCATGCCGGTTAGCTCAGTGGGCTGTTCGGGATAGCCGCTGCGAAATTGCGGCATCCCGAACAGCTGACAGGACAGCGGGAGGGTCCCTACCTGCCTCCTCGCTGTCCGATTGCCGAATGACTGCTCAGTGCCTGAGATCCAGACAGGAGCAGTCAAGCGGCAGAATCATCGATCACTAGTTTCTTATGAGAAACCAGTGATCAATGATAAAGATCAGTGTGTGCAGTGTTATAGGTCCCTATGGGATAACAATGATCAGTGTGTGCAGTGTTATAGGTCCCTATGGGATAACAATGATCAGTGTGTGCAGTGTTATAGGTCCCTATGGGATAACAATGATCAGTGTGTGCAGTGTTATAGGTCCCTATGGGAGCTATAACACTGCAAAAAAAAAAGTGAATAAACATCATTTAACCCCTCCCCTAAGTTTGAATCTCCCCCCTTTTCCCATAAAAAAAAAAACACAGTGTAAATAAAAATAAACATATATGGTATCACCGCGTGCGGAAATGTCAGAATTATAAAAATATATCGTAAATTAAACCGCACAGTCAATGGCGTGCGCGCAAAAAAATTCCAAAATCCAAAATAATGCATTTTTGGTCACTTGTTATATCATGAAAAAATGAATAAAAAGCGATCAATAAGTCCTATCAATGCAAAAATGTTACCGTTAAAAACTTCAGATGACGGCGCAAAAAATTAGTCCTCATACCGCCCCATACACGGAAAAATAAAAAAGTTATAGGGGTCAGAAATGACAATTTTAAACGTATTAATTTTCGTGCATGTAGTTATGATTTTTTCCAGAAGTACGACAAAATCAAACCTATATAAGTAGGGGATCATTATAATTGTATGGACCTACAGAATAAATATCAGGTGTCATTTTACCGAAAAATGTACTACGTAGAAACGGAAGCCCCCAAAAGTTAGAAAATGGCGTTTTTTTTTCAATTTTGTCTAACAATGATTTTTTTTTCCGTTTCACTGTAGATTTTTGGGCACAATTACTGACATCATTACAAAGTAGAATTGGTGGCGCAAAAAATAAGCCATCATATGGATTTTTAGGTGCAAAATTGAAAGAGTTATGATTTTTTAAAGGCAAGGAGCAAAAAACGAAAATGCAAAAACGGGAAAACCCCCGGTCCTTAAGGGCATGCTGGGAGTTGTAGTTTTGCAACAGCTGGAGGCACCCTGGTTGGGAAACACTGGTGTAGAGTATTGTAGTTTTTTTGGGGAAGATACTTTGCTTACTGACCTCCTCTTCTTCTGTAACCTTTTACTCTACAGATCCGGAAGCTGCGGAAGATACAGAGGTGATGGCCGACGTCACGTCGCCCGGTTTAGACAGACTATGGTCCTTCGTGTGTGAGGTCACTAAAGGGCACAATGTTAGCAGCACCTCTTGGAACAAGAAAAACCCGGTAAGTGACACAAGAAACAAAAAGGGAAGGTCAGGCCACTAATGGAGAATGGACCCCGATCATTCCTGCCTCGGCTTCACCAGTGTTCTTTCTTCATGTAGGATCTTCTAGCTGTTGGCTATGGACAGTTCGGCTATAAAGAACAGAAGGGAGGATTGGCTTGTTGCTGGTCACTAAAGAACACAATGGTAAGAGAAGGACTACTTTAGGGAAGGTGGTGATGCATGCATATATGTTATCATCAATGGATACCAGCAGGGACCACTGGGACAACTTTAAAGGGGTACTCCGGTGGAAAACTTATTTTTTTTTATGTATTTTTTTTTTTAATCAACTGGTGTCAGAAAGTTAAAGGGGTTATCCAGGAAAAAACTTTTATATATATATATATATATAACAACTGGCTCCAGAAAGTTAAACAGGTTTGTAAATTACTTCTATTAAAAAATCTTAATCCTTTCAGTACTTATGAGCTTCTGAAGTTAAGGTTGTTCTAAGTGCTCTCTGATGACACAAGTCTCGGGAACCGCCCAGTTTAGAAGCAAATCCCCATAGCAAACCTCTTCTAAACTGGGCGTTTCCCGAGACAGGTGTCATCAGAGAGCACTTAGACAGAAAAGAACAACCTTAACTTCAGAAGCTCATAAG
The DNA here is from genome assembly GCF_029499605.1 of Hyla sarda. Taxonomy (NCBI): domain Eukaryota; kingdom Metazoa; phylum Chordata; class Amphibia; order Anura; family Hylidae; genus Hyla; species Hyla sarda. The sequence goes on from NC_079195.1 coordinate 222,078,200, forward strand.
TACTAAAAGGATTAAGATTTTTTAATAGAAGTAATTTAGAAATCTGTTTAACGTTCTGGAGCCAGTTGAGATATATATATATATATATATAAGTCTTCAAAATAGGGGGATTTTAAACTTACTAATTTAGTTAAACAGTTTGCGATTTTTTTTAAGTAATAGAAAAGTATATTATCATGGGGATCATTTTAATCGTATTGACCCAAATATTGACCCACATTGTTGCAGTGCTGTGATGAATAGAAGACCTCAGGCTCCATGCATGTTTCAGTCTGTGCAGTATTCAGTGAGGCTCTCCTTCAGCTGTCAGTCAGGCAGCTTTCTGTGAGAATCTGTGGAGCTTTCACTTTCTGTGCAGCTGACAATCAAGCTCTTTGCAGAAAAACACTTCCTAAGTTTGGACTCCTGCCAGGCCAGGAGGAGACCAAACTCACTGTTTTAATTGTTGCAGGGAACAGAACATCGTCACCTAGTGGCCGTGTTTTTTTATTACATTTTAAACATATTTATGTTGATAATTTTAAAAGCAAGTGAATGGGAAAGTGTCTGCTAATTACACAAGGGACACTATATTAAAAGCTTTATTTGGTGACAGGTACTCTTTAAAGCCGCCGGGACCCAGGTAAATGATGATTGGGGCGGGTCCTGGGAGCTGCTCTCTGCAAACGCTGGCCCTAAGTGACGCCTTATTTTCTATGCACAGATCGGGAGACACACGTTACTCAGAGCTGGCAGGGAGAGGCCTGCCCCCTGTGACTACTTACCTGGGTCCCAGCATCTTTTTTAAACTATGATTTCTCTAAAACACCTGAGCGTTTCAGAGTATATCATGGTGTTCCGGTACCATGCTCCCTGCATCTGCTTGATGCTGCCCGCGGTGACAGGTTCTTCTAATTAGCCACAATGCTACATCCGCCTAGTAGAGATACTGCCCCTGGTGGGTGGTGCTGTTATTGCATAAGTATTAAGGTTCCATTTTCTTCTTTAGTGGCCAGAGAGAATCTACCATTGTGAAAGTGGCGTGACGGCCCTGGACTTCTCTGCATCATCTCCGCACCTGCTGGCCGTCGGGATGTATAATGGCACTATAGCAATTTACAACGTGCAGAACAAGGAAAATGTCCCAGTGTTAGATAGCAGGTATGCAGAGAATAATCTTTATTTTAACCCCTTAATGATGTAGGACATAAATTTACGTCCTGCTCCGGCTCCCGCTCGGGTCGGTCCCGGTGGCCATCAACGACAGGGACCCGTGGCTAATACCAGACATCACAGATCGCGGTGATGCCCAGTATTAACCCTTCAGATGCGGCGACCGCTGCATCTGAAGTGAAACCGAAAGCATCCCGGCAACTCAGTGGGGCTGTTCGGGACCACTGCGGTGAAATCTGAACAGCTTGCAGGACACCAGGAGGATCCCTAGCTGCCTCCTGCGTATCTGATCGCCGAATGACTGTCAAGCGGCAATAACACTTATCAATGCCATGTTAATGCATTGCAGTGATCAGTGTAGGAAATCAGTGTGTGCAATGTTATAGTCCCCTATGGGAGCTATAACATTGCAAAGAAAAAGCGAAAAGAAAATGTTAATAATTGTGATTTAACCCCTTCCCTAATAAAATCCAGAATCACCCCCTTTTCCCATAAAAAGGAAAAAACAAAAATGCAAAAACTGAAAAACGCTGTGACCTTAAGGGGTGAAGGTGCACTCCCCCCTATTACTGTAAAACCACAATACCATACTAGTAACTAAGTCGTGATACAGTATGTTACAACTATGTCTCGTATTGTACTAGATCAATGTTTCCCAACCAGTGTGCCTCCAGCTGCAAAACTACAACTAACTGGGGGGGGGGGGGGGGGGTGTTACTACTATCTACAGAGGGCTGCTACTACCTACGGGGGAGGCTGTTACTACCTACAGCGGTGTTTCCCAACCAGTGAGTCTCCAGCTGTGGCAAAACTACAACTCCCAGTATGCCAGCCAACGGCTGTCCTGGCATGCTGGGAGTTGTAGTTTTGCAACAGCTGGCGGCATGCTGGTTGGGAAACACTAACCTACAGGGGGAGGGCTACTACTATCCAAAAGGGGACTGTCATTTTCTGGACCCTTGCTTTACAAAATTGTTTGTAACTGGACCTCTTAGAATTTTAGTTAAAGGGGTAGTCCAATGCTGAAAAACTTATCTCCTATCCTAAGGATAGGGGATAAGTTTCAGATCGTGGGGGGTCCGACCGCTGGGGCCCCCCGCGATCTCATGTATGGGGCCCTCGGCAATCTCCGGCTCTGCCATAGCGCTGTATTGAGGGGGTGTGTTGGCTGCCGCTTCGTGTGGTGGTCGACACACACTATCTGGCCAGCGAGCCGGGGCCCCGTACAGGAGATCGCGGGGGGGGGGCCCCAGCGGTCGGACCCCCCGCGATCTGAAACTTATCCCCTATCCTTAGGATAGAGGATACGTTTTTCAGCATTGGATTACTCCTTTAAATACCCCTGTAATGGAGTATGTGCAATCTGTCTACAATAAATCCAGGATCGGTAGTAAATAAAATCCATGTTTTGTGTTTTAGTGAAAACCTGAATAAGCACACGTGTCCAGTATGGCAGGTGAAGTGGATCGAACAAGACAGCAGCCTAGGGGAGGATAAAGGGGAGTGTCTGGTGTCTATAGGTGCCGATGGCCGAATAACAAAGTGGCATATTCGGAAAGGATTGGACTGCAGTGGTACGTACGGAAGACACATTAGCCCAGGCTAGTGCTACATACCATTAGGCACCAATCCTGATCCTGAGTTATATCCTGTATTATACTCCAGAGCTGTACTCACTATTCTGCTGGTGAGGTCACTGTGTACATACATTACATTACTTATCCTGTACTGATCCTGAGTTATATCCTGTATTATACCCCAGAGCTGTACTCACTATTCTGCTGGTGAGGTCACTGTGTACATACATTACATTACTTATCTTGTACTGATCCTGAGTTATATCCTGTATTATACCCCAGAGCTGTACTCACTATTCTGCTGGTGAGGTCACTGTATATATTGTGTAATGACATTATAGAAAGGGACCCCTACCCCTCTGTAAGCCATAGCAGTAAATGTCTTGGTGATTTGCCACAGCTTAGTATTATATCGTTTTCTATTCCTTTATATCCGGACCACATTTACCAGGCAGCATTTCTCGGCCTATTTCATATCCATATAAACAGTAATAGGACCACAAACAAGGTGTCTCTTCCATTGTGCAGCTTACTAAATAGGCTTCCAGCTGTTTACGATGCTTCTCTCACATGCAGTAAATTTTGTCTTTCCCGCAGATCTAATGAGGTTAAAGCGCACCGGAAAAGATCGATTGAAGAAGTCGACTGGAGACAAGGAGAAGAAAGAAGCGTTCATCTCCCGGCAGGCTCCCGGAATGTGCTTTGACTTCCACCCGACGGTAACAACTGGTGACAGACTTTGTAGTCTTTGGTTTAAACCAGTGTTTCCCAACCAGGATGCCTCCAGCTGTTGCAAAACTACAACTTCCAGCATGGCCGGACAGCCGAAGGCTGTCCGGCCATGCTGGAAGTTGTAGTTTTGCAACAGCTGGAGGCACCCTGGTTGGGAAACACTGGCTTAAAGGACATAAGTAGCTGGTCGTGGGGGGTCCGAGTGCTAGGGCCCCCCCGTGATCACCGGGACAGGACCTCGGCTCTCGCATTTTTTATGAGAGTGCCGATGATTCCCGAGTGTTGTACTCAAGTCTTTTCGGTGTCCAATAGAAATGTATGGAGCGTGTGCCACTTGCAGCATGCGCTCCTCACTGAGCGCCGGGTCCTGTCTCGGTGATTGCGGGTGGGTCCCAGTGCTCGGACCCCCTGCAATCAGCTACTTATCCCCTATCCTAAGGGGATAAGCTCATTTTTGCAGGATATCTCCTTTTAAAGGGGTACTCCACTGGAAAACATTTTCTTTTAAATCAACTGGTGCCAGAAAGTTAAACAGATTTGTGAATTACTTCTCTTAAAAAAAAAAAAATCTTAATCCTTCCAGTACTTATTAGCTGCTGAATACGACAGAGGAAATTCTTTTCTTTTTGGAACACAGAGCTCTCTGCTGACATTACGAGCACAGTGCTCTCTGCTGACATCTCTGTCCATTTTAGGAACTGTCCAGAGCAGCATATGTTTGCTATAAGGGATTTTCTCTTACTCTGGACAGTTCCTAAAATGGACAGAGATGTCAGCAGAGAGCACTGTGCTCGTGATGTCAGCAGAGAGCTCCGTGTTCCAAAAAGAAAGTATTTTCCTCTGTAATATTCAGCAGCTAATAAGTACTGGAAGGATTAAGATTTTTTTTATAGAAGTTATTTACAAATCTGCTTAACTTTCTGGCACCAGTTGATTTAAAAAAAAATTTTTTTATAATAATAATAAATTCACCATCACTTTCTAATTTAATTTGTGTTTCAGTTTCTCACTGTGTAAACAAAAAAAAAAATAATTCTCCCTGACAGCAAGCAGAGATCTTAAAAATGGAAAAGGGATAGAAACACAAACGATAGTAGAAAGTTGTAGAACTTTTTTCATTGTTCATAAATAATAGAGCTGGTGTAAATCAGTACAAGATGGCGGTCACTTCCCAGCTCTGTGGAACAGGTGGATCCTAACATGCAGCGTTGTGTTCATTCTTTTAGGACGCTAACATTTATCTTGCTGGGACAGAAGAGGGACATATACACAAGTGCTCCTGTTCTTACAATGAGCAGTTTCTCGATACGTACCGGGCTCATAAGGTAAGAAGGACGGGAGAAGCCTTTTTAGTCATTTAAAGAAGCACTCAAGTTTTTTTTTTATTAATGTTTTGCTCATATAGTGCAGCATAGAATATTATTAGAGATTAAAGGGAACCAATCATCAGATTTTACCATATATAATGCTTGGCAAAGCGTTATATAGGGTAAAATCTTTATTTTCACCATTCCCGGGGGACGCTCCTGCCCCCAGGGATGGTGAAGATATGAAGTTATAAACTAGTCACCGCCGCCGCCGTAAGTAGTCACCTGGGCGGGGAGCTCTTCTCACCTACTCCTGTTCTTCGGCCGGGAGCGACGCCCCCTCCGCTTGATTGATGGTCCGCGTCATCGTTCTGCTCCGTCTGTTCAGTGAGCGGAACGATGACGCGGCCCACCAATCAAGCGGAGGGGGCGTCGCTGCCGGCCGAAGAACGGGACTAGGTGAGAGGAGCTCCCCGCCCAGGTGACTACTTACGGCGGCGGCGGTGACTAGTTTATAACTTCATATCTTCACCATCCCTGGGGGCAGGAGCGTCCCCCGGGAATGGTGAAAATAAAGATTTTACCCTATATAATGCTTTGCCAAGCGTTATATAGGGTAAAATCTGATGATTGGTTCCCTTTAAAGGGGTACTCCACTGGAAAAAATGTTTTTTAAATCAACTGGTGACAGAAAGTTAAATAGATTTGTAAATTACTTCTATTAAAAAAATAATCATAATCCTTCCAGTACTTATCAGCTGCTGTTATGATCCACAGGAAGGTCTTTTCTTTTTGAATCTCCTTTCTGTCTGACCACAGTTCTCTCTGCTGACACCTCTGTCCATTTTAGGAACTGTTTAGAGCAAGAGAGGTGTTCTATGGGGGATTTGCTCCTACTCTGGACAGTTCCTAAAATGGACAGAGGTGTCAGCAGAGAGCACTGTGCTCAGACAGAAAGGAAATTAAAAAAGAAAATCTCTTCCTGTGGATCATAACAGCAGCTGAAAAGTACTGGAAGGATTAAGATTTTTTTTAATCGAAGTCATTTACAAATCTGTTTAATGTTCTGGCACCAGTTGATTTAAAAAAAAATATGTTTTCCAGTGGAGTACCTCTTTAATGTAGAGGTTCTTGTGTAGGCCTTGGGCTTTCCAGTAAAACTGCACTGTTTTTGCTGTGATTTTGGGAGAATCATGACGGAAAAAAAAATGCAGTTTGTGAACACAGTCTGGTGTATAACTACTATATATCCTGATCCCATAGAGATAGCAGCAGTATACAGATAGAGCTGGAGGGGAAGTGTATATCTACCATGTATCCTGATCCCATAGAGAGAGCAGCAGTATACAGATAGAGCTGGAGGGGAAGTGTATATCTACCATGTATCCTGATCCCATAGAGAGAGCAGCAGTATACAGATAGAGCTGGGGGAGGTGTATATCTACTATATATCCTGATACCATAGAGATAGCAGCAGTATACAGGAAGAGCTGGAGGGGAGGTGTATATCTACTATGTTGAGTCCATAGAGATAACAGCAGCAGTATACAGATAGAGCTGGAGAGGAGGTGTATAACTACTATATATCCTGATCACATAGAGATAGCAGCAGTATACAGATAGAGCTGGAGGGGAGGTGTATAGCTACTATATCATGATCCCATACAGATAGCAGCAGCAGTATACAGATAGAGCTGGAGAGGAGGTGTATCGCTACTATATCCTGATCCCATAGGGATAGCAGCAGTATACAGATAGAGATGGAGGGGGAGGGGTCTGGGAGCTAGCAGGAGGGATATGATAGATGTGGATGTCATCCAGTAGTTCACAGGAAGTCATCTGACCCAGGACTGACCAGTTCCTCTGACACAATAAGCACTGTGATTTTCTGAGGGTCAGGCTGGTGATCACATGACACAGTTACAGTAATGCAACACACGAATGCAACTTTGCTGAAATGAAACAGATGGCACTGTAGGACTAGTGATGTAGATTACATGCATGTTAGGATAAGCTAAATATGTCAGAACCTCAAAAGACATAGATCATATGAGACCCCTGGAGGTCCCAATAGAGGGGCACCCTGTGATCCCAGCTTATTTTTAGGGGACAATTATAACAAAAAGGGGACTGTAGAAAACAGACCATCCCTCTCAGGTTAGAGACCAGAATGGTTCCTGTTAGAGCGCGTTGTTTTATGATCATATTACGGATGAATTCTCTGATGCAATTATAGGTAAAGCCGAGTCTTGTTCCTGGATAATCAGATTTTTCCCATCTTAATAAGGTACATTTAGTAGATTGCTTCGCGCTGGAGAAGATGATTTAATTTAAAAAAATGACTTTATTGGAGGCGAGAGGCGGCGGTGATTCACCTCTGGTGCCTGCGTGACGTCAGTCCATGTATGTGGATGAGTAATCTGACTTCTAACCATGTCTGTAGGCATGCGAGACGCTGACTGTGTATAGGAAGGCGGGGGAGGACAGAGATGGCGGAGTGGGGTCACCTATAGAGATCTTTACAGAGATGACACCTTAAAATATATACAGTGGTCCCTCAAGTTACAATATTAATTGGTGTCGGGACGACCGTTGTATGTTGAAACCATTGTATGTTGAGACCAGAACTCTATGGAAACCTGGTAATTGGTTCTGAAGCCCCCAAAATGTCATCCGAAAATAGGAAAAGGAGAGGATTAAAGAAAAATAAGTAGATAACTAATACAGATAAAGCAAATCCTTACATATAAAAGTAAGAAAGATCTGCTGGGAGCTGTAATCACTGTCTATGTCAGTGTTTCCCAAGCAGGGAGCCTCCAGCTGTTGCAAAACTACAACTCCCAGCATGCCCGGACAGCCAAAGGCTGTCCGGGCATGCTGGGAGTTGTAGTTTTGCAACAGCTGGGGGCACCCTGCTTGGGAAAACACTGGTCTATGTAGAGGACAGGAGCTTCTTCGGGGTCCTGTACAGTACACGCAATGTCCTAAAAAAGTAACATTGAGTCACTCTCACCTGGTGTCCAAAGAAACAGCTAACCCTGGTACAGGTAAAGAGTACAGAGCATGTAATACCTCCCTGTACTGTAGGGGGCGCTACCAGACACCAGTCAGTGCATACACTTCAGTAATACAGGTAAAGAGTACAGAACATGTAATACCTCCCTGTACTGTAGGGGGCGCTACCAGACACCAGTCAGTGCATACACTTCAGTAATACAGGTAAAGAGTACAGAACATGTAATACCTCCCTGTACTGTAGGGGGCGCTACCAGACACCAGTCAGTGCATACACTTCAGTAATACAGGTAAAGAGTACAGAACATGTAATACCTCCCTGTACTGTAGGGGGCGCTACCAGACACCAGTCAGTGCATACACTTCAGTAATACAGGTAAAGAGTACAGAACATGTAATACCTCCCTGTACTGTAGGGGGCGCTACCAGACACCAGTCAGTGCATGCACGTCAGTAATACAGGTGTTTTACCAGTGAATGCCCATTCTGATTGGTCGGTTCTTCCGGCCATTGACACGTTTCACAGATCTGGAATGTCTGTAGAATTGTATGTTGAGTCTCGTTTCAACTTACAATGGTCCAGAATAGACCATTGTATGTTGAAACTATTGTATGTTGAGGCCATTGTAAGTTGAGGGATCACTGTAGAACAATTACAAAATCACCATTTAAAGAAGCACACGGGAATTTTTTTTAAATAGTGCAGCATAGGCTATTAAAGAATAATGTAGAGGTTCTTGTGTATGCCTTGTGCTTACCTGTTCTAGATGACGTGGCAGGCATGAGATTTCAGCCATACGCAATGCACAGAATCTCAGAAATTATTTCTTAAAGGGGTACTTTGTTCCAAACGCTGAGCAGCAGAGTACTCCTTTAATGCTGCCTATATTTACCATGAATCCTTGGCTTTGCAGAGAGAGGGGACAGAACCTGGTGATCACATGGACTAATCAGACTGCAGATTAGACTCATAAGTGAGTTGGGATCAGTTCACATTATGTGCAGTTTTGATGAGTTTTCTTATTCAAAGTGCGTCTTTCAGAGGAATATTAATCTGAGACTAAAGTTTTTTGAACATTTTAAATCTTCGATCTATGTTTACATGTTGCATTTTAACTTAACTGCTGTAGCTTTATTACTGCATTTTCACCCATATTTTTGCTGAATTTTTAAAATTGCTTTAAAAATATAAAATCATAAAATAGTTCAATTTTCCTACAATAAATAAAAATTATGACAGCAAAAATGTAGAAAAATGAAAAGTGTGAATAACTACCATATATCCTGATCCCAGCAACAGTATACAGATAGATACAGATAGATCCTGATCCCATAGAGATAGCAGGGGTGAGGGATGTTTTGGGAGTCCTTGGGTTTGGCCCTCGATTTCGGGCATACAGCAGTATACAGATACATTTTGAGGGAAGGTGTATAATTACTATATATACCGATCCCATAGAGATAGAAGCAGCAGTATACAGATAGAGTTGGAGGAGAGGTGTATAATTGCTTTGTATCCTGATCCCATAGAGATAGCAGCAGTATACAGATAGAGCTGGAGGGGAGGTGTATAGCTGCTATATATCCTGATCACATAAAGATAGCTGCAGTATACAGATAGAGCTGGAGGGGAGGTATGTAATTGCTATATATCCTGATCCCATAGAGATAGCAGCAGTATACAAATAGAGCTGGAGGGGAGGTGTATAGCTGCTATATATCCTCATCACATAAAGATAGCTGCAGTATACAGATAGAGCTGGAGGGGAGGTGTATAACTACTATATATCCTGATCCCATAGAGATAGCAGCAGTATACAGATAGAGCTGGAGGAGAGGTATGTAATTGCTATATATCCTGATCCCATAGAGATAGCAGCAGTATACAGATAGAGCTGGAGGAGAGGTATGTAATTGCTATATATCCTGATCCCATAGAGATAGCAGCAGTATACAGATAGAGCTGGAGGAGAGGTATGTAATTGCTATATATCCTGATCCCATAGAGATAGCAGCAGTATACAAATAGAACTGGAAGGGAGGTGTATAGCTGCTATATATCCTCATCACATAAAGATAGCTGCAGTATACAGATATAGCTGGAGGGGAGGTGTATAACTTCTATATATCCTGATCCCATAGAGATAGCAGCAGTATACAGATAGAGCTTGAGTGGATGTGTATGACTACTATAGATCCTGATCCCAGAAAAATAGCTGCAGTATACAGATAGAGCTGGATAGGGAGGGGTCTGGGAGCCACAACTCACTACCTCCTCTGAAACATTAAACGCTGTGATTTTACTGGTGATCACATGACCCAGTTAAAGTAATGGACCACATTGATGCAGCTGTGCTGGAATACAATAAATGCCGCTGTAGTACTAGTGATGGTGAGTGGGAATGATACGAGCAAGAACAAAAAACCCTGGAGTGCTTCTTTAAAGACTTCTATTTCATTTCCTTATACTGAAATGCTCTTTTGGTAATAAATAAATAATCAGTGTAGGATTGTCCTGACTGCAGCTGTTATCTGTACATTGTAGGGTCCGGTGTATAAGCTGGCATGGTCTCCCTTCTGCCCAGACGTCTTCCTCAGCTGTTCGGCCGATTGGTGCATCCATCTGTGGCGTCAGGACATCTTACAGCCCGTCTTAACGTTTTCTGCCACGACCAACGCCGTCCACGACATCATGTGGTCGCCAAGTTCTCCGCTCGTATTCGGGGCAGTCAATGAGAATCGGGTGGAGATCTGGGATTTAAGTGTCAGCACGTAAGTAGCAGTAACCTTATTAAAGGGGTACTCTGGTGGAAAACTTTTTTTTTTATGAACTGGTGCCAGAAAGTTAAACAGATTTGTGAATTACTTCTATTAAAATATCTTAATCCTTCCAGTACTTATTAGCGGCTGTATACTACAGAGGAAATTTATTTTCTTTTTGGAACACAGTGCTCTCTGCTGACATCTCTGTCTATTTTAGGAACTGTCCAGAGCAGCATATGTTTTCTATGGGGATTTTCTCCTACTCTGGACAGTTCTTAAAATGGACAGAGTTGTCAGCAGAGAGCACTGTGCTCGTGATGTCAGCAGAGAGCTCTGTGTTCCAAAAAGAAAAGAATTTCCTCTGTAGTATTCAGCAGCTAATAAGTACTGGAAGGATTAAGATTTTTTAATAGCAGTAATTTGTTTAACTTCTGACACCAGTTGATTAAAAAAAAAAAGTTTTCCATGGGAGTACCCCTTTAAGATCTCTGCATTGCCATAGAATGAGATGGTCCGCCTCCATCACATCCTATTGGCTCACACTTGTCACGTGACATATTTAAACGTCACGCATCGATGCGCACAGCAGTCTCAATTTGGCTATCACAGGGAGACCGACCCCACCCAAGACCCCTCCCATTAAAAATGGACAAAATTTTCAAAAACGTATGGGTTTTTTTTCTATAAAAACTGACGGAACTGTATGCACTTTTAAAAACAGTATACTGTTTAAAAATGCATACGGTTTACTTTTTTTCATACTGCTCCATCCGTTTTTTTGCTATACGGTTTTCTTTAGAAGAACGGATTGAAAACAGTATGGCAAAAACCTGATGTGAACCCAGCCTTAGTCTGTTAATAGATAGCTTATTGGCTTAATACGGTCAGTATCCAGTTACCCGTATTTTTCGCCCTATAGGACGCACCGGCGTATAAGACGCACCCAATTTATAGGTGCAAAATCTAAAAAAATAAAGATTTTGAACCCAATAGTGGTCTTCAACCTGCGGACCTCCAGATGTTGCAAAACTACAACTCCCAGGATGCCCGGACAGCCGTTGGCTGTCCGGGCATCCTGGGAGTTGTAGTTTTGCAACATCTGGAGGTCCGCAGATTGAAGACCACTGCATAGGAGGTAATACTCACGTGTCCCCGCCGCTCCGGACCCGTCACCGCTGCCCTGGATGTCGCTCCATCACTGTCGCCGTGTCACCGTCGCTTCGGAACGTCTCTGCTGCCGGCCGGGTATCCTCGCTCTCCGTCACCACCATCACGTCGTTACGCACACCGACGCACGTACGCGACGACATGATGACGAGGAAGGAGAGTGTCGGTGCATTGTCATAGAATGAGATGGTCCGCCTCCATCACATCCTATTGGCTCACACTTGTCACGTGACATATTTAAACGTCACGCATCGATGCGCACAGCAGTCTCAGTTTGGCTATCACAGGGAGAGGATCTCCTATCTCCTCACCCTGTGATAGCTGAAGCTGCACGGAGCTCTCATGGCCTCTGTGGCCCGACAGAAGTTCACACATGTACGCAGCTCATACGGCTGCCTCATATACATTTACTCTATTATTACATGTACTGTTGATCCGCAGCGTCATCAGTGTGCGTCCTCACGAGCGCCCCATACCCGCAGCTCTACTCCCCGTCCCCCCGTCGCTCTACTCCCCGTCCCCCCGCCGCTCTACTCCCCGTCCCCCGCAGCTCTACTCCCCGTCCCCCGCAGCTCTACTCCCCGTCCCCCGCAGCTCTACTCCCCGTCCCCCGCAGCTCTACTCCCCGTCCCCCGCAGCTCTACTCCCCGTCCCCCGCAGCTCTACTCCCCGTCCACCGTTAACGCTCAGGGAGCGATCCGCAGTGCTATCGGGATCCCTATGCCCGATGGCGCTGTCATCAGTGTGCCTCCCCGCGAGCGCCCTACGCCCGCAGCTCTACTCCCCGTCCCCCGTTTACGCTCAGGGAGCGGGGAACAGAAAGTAGAGCATCGGGCACAGGTAAAGTAGTACTGCGCATGCGCAGCACTACGCAAATAACTTTACCTGCGCCCGATGCTCTACTTTCTGTTCCCCACTCCCTGAGCGTTAACGGGGGGACGGGGAGTAGAGCTGCGGGGGACGGGGAGTAGAGCGACGGGGGGACGGGGAGTAGAGCTGCGGGTATGGGGCGCTCGTGAGGACGCACACTGATGACGCTGCGGATCAACAGTACATGTAATAATAGAGTAAATGTATATGAGGCAGCCGTATGAGCTGCGTACATGTGTGAACTTCTGTCGGGCCACAGAGGCCATGAGAGCTCCGTGCAGCTTCAGCTATCACAGGGTGAGGAGATCCTGTCCCTGTGATAGCCAAACTGACACTGCTGTGCGCATCGATGCGTGACGTTTAAATATGTCACGTGACAAGTGTGAGCCAATAGGATGTGATGGAGGCGGAGCATTTAATTCTATGGCAAATGTCATTCTATGGCAAATCTCATTCTATGGCAATGCACCAGCCATACAGGGGATCCCTGAATGGAGAAGACACCGAGGAGGCAGGTAAGGTCCCTCCCAGTGTCCTGTAAGCACTAACCCGGCTGTTCAGTCAGGTGAAATCGCGGCGGTCCCGAACAGCCCGACTGAACAGCCGGGTTAGTGTCACTTTCACTTCAGATGCGGCGGTCAGCTTTGATCGCCACATCTGAACGGTTAATACAGGGCATCACCGCGATCGGTGATGTCCTGTATTCGCCGCGGGTCCCGGCCGTTGATGGCCGCAGGGACCGACCCGATAGGTGTGTATTCGCCGTATAAGACGCACCAACTTTTTCCCCCCAGTTTTGGGGAAGAAAAAGTGCGTCTTATACGGCGAAAAATACGGTAAATCAGGCAAATCCATATCCTGCAGCGCTGTTAAAAGTAGTTGTCACTTAATAACAAAGTTCTAAAAATGTTTGCCGGCAATTAAACAGTTTGTAGCAATAGTGAATAGCAGTTGGTAGATACAGTTAAGCTCACCACTCCGGGACTGATGCCTTCCAGGTTAAAGGGGTATTCCAGGAAAAAACTTTTTTTTATATATCAACTGGCTCCAGAAAGTTAAACAGATTTCTAAATGACTTCTATTAAAAAAACTTAATCCTTTCAGTACTTATGAGCTTCTGAAGTTTAGGTTGTTCTTTTCTGTCTAAGTCCTCTCTGATGACACGTGTCTCGGGAACCGCCCAGTTTAGAAGAGGTTTGCTATGGGAATTTGCTTCTAATCTGGGCGTTTATCGAGACACGTGTCATCAGAGATTACTTAGACAGAAAAGAACAACCTTAACTTCAGAAGCTCATAAGTACTGAAAGGATTAAGATTTTTTAATAGAAGTCATTTACAAATCTGTTTAGCTTTCAGGAACCAGTTGATATATATAAAAAAGTTTTTTCCTGGATAACCCCTTTAAGGATGCTGGCGTTCTTTGGGGATACTGCGATCCCTCCTGCGATCCCTCCTGCGGACTTTACTGGATTCAGATGCGGTGTCTGTTGGTTAGAATCAGACACACTAATCTCTCACTGCGGGAGAGGGCACTACCAGAGACTCGGCCGTCTCCTAGGGTGGCAGTGCCGAGGCTGGCGGTGGGCTCCGGGTGATGTAGCTCCAGCGCTTCTGCTAAGGGTGGCGGCCGCGTCCTCGTGGCTCAGAGGAGCGCGTAAATGACTGGCAACTGACGGGGTATGGCACCACTGGTTGTGGGGCTCACGGAGGGCTTATGCAAGTGGTCTCAATGTTCATAAAAAGGGGGCTGGACGCGTTTCAAGACTATACTCAGTCTTTTCTTCAGCAGCACTATTATTTTGTATATAATTTAGTGAGTGCCGTGGCTTCACAAGGGCCCTGTGGGTCACGGTCCACACATAGCGTCTCTTAACTAAAATAAATCTATCAATAAATTAATAAATATTACAATTGTTATTAATAAGCCAGCTGTGTCCGCATATCCTTTACCCTGAGCCCCAATTATCTTCTTGTAAATTACTCTCATATTATTTTCACCTTGGGTATAGGTGTTATTTATTGGGTAGCCCGGGTAGCTATTGGTTACGATTGAACAAAGAGCCACTCTAAATCTTATTTATTCCAGATTTGTAACTTACTTCTATTAAAAAAAAAATCTTAATCCTTCCAGTACTTATTAGCTGCTGAATACTACAGAGGAAATTCTTTTCTTTTTGGAACTGTCCAGAGCAGCATATGTTTTCTATGGGGATTTTCTCCTACTCTGGACAGTTCTTAAAATGGACAGAGATGTCAGCAGAGAGCACTGTGCTCGTGATGTCAGCAGAGAGCTCTGTGTTCCAAAAAGAAAATAATTTCCTCTGGAGTATTCAGTAGCTAGTAATTACTGGAAGGATTAAGATTTTTTAATAGAAGTCATTTACAAACCTGTTTAACTTTCTGGCACCAGTTGATTAAAAAAAAAAAAAAAAAAAAGTTTTCCACCGGAGTACCCCTTTAATGTTCTGGCTGATCAGTATATACATTCTTTCTCTTACAGTTTAGACCCGGTCATTGTCAGCTCCGCTAACCCAGGAGTGAAGCTAACAACCCTGTTATTTTCCAAGAATACAAATTGCGTCCTGATAGGCGACAGCGATGGTCAAGTTAGCGTCTACGCACTGAGGAACGTGTCAAGTGCAGAAGCGTCACAGGTGAGTCACATATAACAATATATACTGATGGTGAAGGTGAGTCTGGGCTATGATGGGATTTTGCTGTCCTGTGTATTTTTGGGATGCGTTCTATACTAAGGCTATGTTTACATGGCGAAATTCCGTAGGAATATTCCACACAGACATTCTGCTGCAGCGGAGTCCCATTGATTTCAATAGGATTCTGCTGCACTGTGCACACAGAGGAAATTTCCACAGCAGATGTTTCTGCCATGGAAATCCAGAGACTTGTCTATTCTTTCTGCAGATTCCGCTCGGAAATTAATTGCAGTCTATGAGATGGCGCTAGCGCTCGCCAAAGGGATCAAATGTACATTCACACAGTGCAGAAATGCTGAGGATTTTTTTCTCTGGATTTGCGGCTGGAAAATAAGCAGTGGAATCCAGTAGCAGCAAATTGATGGGAGCAGCAGACGGAGAATACACGGAATTTGGAATTTGTTGGATTTGCTGCTAAGCTGTGAGCGCAGGGAAAATCCTCCCACTGTCAGCTTGTTTCCCGCTACTGTCAGTGAGGACAAGCTGGGAGTTGTAGTTTTGCTAATACTAGGGGAGATGTGAGCAGACAGCATACTGAGGGAGGGGGCGGAGACCTGCACAGTGAGGCCACGCCCCCTCCCTTTGAGAGGAATTCAGACTAGTGAGCTAAATTAAAAGTGTAATAAATAAAGGTGCTAGACACATAAAAATTACATGTACATGGTCAGGATTAGGTACTGAGTGATATATAAAAAAATATGTATTTTTTGTTGGATCTGACGGGTACACTTTAAATATTCACTATATACCAGTGTTTCTCAACCAGGATGTCTCCAGATGTTGTAAAACTAACACTCCCAGCATGCCGAGTGTAACGGCTGTGGTAGGTGGATCCACTAACCTGTGAGGAAGATGGCGTGGGCTGTACCAGGGAGCGGAGTCTAAGGAGTACCAGGTCGCTACCCCTGATACGGCTCGTCCCCACAGGCAGCCGAGGTATAAAGAGGCACAGGAAGGATGAGGCACAGACGAAGTCAGGACAGGCAGGAGGTCAGGGCTGGCGGCAATGAAGCAAGGTCAGGTCACGTAGCAAGAGGTCAGAAGGCAAGCGGCACAGGAGCAAAGTCAGGATACATAGCAAGGGGTCAGACACACGGCAAGGCAAGACACAAGTAAGATCCGGCAGGGAACATTAGGAAGTGCTGGAACTTAATACGGTTGGTTTGAGACAAGCACCAATTATTGGTGCACTGGCTCCTTAAATTTAGAAGCCGGCAGAGACAGGCAGGAGGGAAAGAACAGAGCGGGGCTCGCAATCGAGGAAAAATATCCAGTGGGACAGAAGAGGACGGGGCGGAGGATGAGCGGCAGTCCAGGGTTTGCATGCCTTCGGCTGTCCGGGCATGCTGGTATTTGTAGTTTTGCAACAGCTGGAGGCACCCTAGTTGTGAAACAGTGCTCTAGGATTTTACGCCGACTACTATTTGTTCAAACACAAGGAGAGAGCTCATAAATTCCTCGCACGCCCCGGAGCCTTCACACCAAAGTGCACGTTTTACAATGTTTATAGGAAGCGACGCATAAAAATGACTTCCCCCGAGTGAGTCGTGACGCCAAAGTGCAGTTTTATGGTGGATGTCGGGGTTTATGAGGAAAGTCCTTATGCCGCATTATGTCCGCTGTGTATGGATCTGATGTCTTCTAGTGGTGACCCACCTGGCTGTAACACGCACGTCTCTTCTCCTCTCTTACAGGTGAACGCTTTATATGAGCTCATCGAAGCCACTCTGGCCAGTCAGCTGTGAAGTGTCCGCAGGAACCGGCTCCGAACGGGGCAGAACCGGGGATGTCATGGATCCCAGGCAATAAAACCTATGTACATTTACAATGTCACCTGACTGTTGTGTCTGTAAATATTTCCAGATGGTAGTCCGATCACTTGGGGACCCTATAATCCATTATTTCCCAACCAGTGTGCCTCCAGCTGTTGCAAAACTACAACTCCCAGCATGCCCGGACAGCCAACGGCTGTCCGGACATGCTGGGAGTTGTAGTTTTGCAACAGCTGTATGCACCTTGATAAGTACTGGAAGGATTAAGATTTTTTTAAATTAGAAGCAATATACAAATCTGGATAAATAAAGAAGCACTCACCACTCGGCGGAGATAGTTGTGTGACGGGGTCCGGTTCATGGGGGGGGCTGGGTCTCGGCATCGGCGCATGTAGTATGGTGCTCGGAGGCCACGCCTGCAGATTAGCACGTAAGTGCGTGCTTCTTGCGGCCTCTAGAGACGCACCAGTTGATTTAAAATGTTTTTTTCCATCGGAGTACCCCTTTAAGTGATCAGTAGTTATGTTGTGGATAGGGTATAACCTTTAGTATTGGATAGGTGGTAAGTGTAAGATCGCATGTGGGGGTGGAATGGGTCTGACCACTGGAGAAACCCTAGATCCCTAGAACAGGGTCCGACTCTTACCGGGGAGCACCCCCGCTCCCACTATCCAAGACGAACTGGAAGACGGCCAGTGGCACCAATCACCAGCCGGCAGCGATGTCCCGCTTCAGCCCGTGATCGGCGTGTCAGTGTCACTCCCGGGAATAGTTTGTCTTGGAACGTGGGGCTGAAGAACTCCAAGGTAAGAGACAGGCCTCGTTCTGGATATTGCAGGGGGGGGGGGGGGCCCAGTGGTCAGACCTTTCCCCCTGTGGCAAGATCAATGAGAGGACTACACAACTTCCTGTCAGGAGAGAGGAAGGAGCTGGGGAGCTGTGGAGACCACACCTCACTGACAAGGAAAGGACTCCACAACTTCCTGTCAGGAGAGAAGGGGGAACTTCTGTGACAACACACTGAGAATGAGAGGGCTACATAACTTACTGTCAGGAGAGAGGGAGGAGCTAAGGAAGCTTGTCAGACTACACCACAAGGAAAGGACTCCACAACTTCCTATCAGGAGAGAAGGAGGAGCTGGGGAGCTGCTGAGACAACACCACACTGACAATGGGAGGACTCCACAACTTCCTGTCAGGAGAGAAGGAGGAGCTGGGGAGCTGCTGAGACAACACCACACTGACAATGGGAGGACTCCACAACTTCCTGTCAGGAGAGAAGGAGGATCTGGGGAGCTGCTGAGACAACACCACACTGACAATGAGAGGACTCCACAACTTCCTGTCAGGAGAGAAGGAGGAGCTGGGGAGCTGCTGCGGCAACACACTGACAATGAGAGGGCTACATAACTTACTGTCAGGAGAGAGGGAGGAGCTGGGCAGCTTCTGAGACAACACACTAACAATGAGAAGACTATACAATTTCCTGTCAAGGCTATTTCAAGCAAACACATGCTAAAGCCAGTACAGTTTGTGCTAACAAACTCCCTGTCAGGAGAGAAGGAGGAGCTGGGGAGCTGCTGAGACAACACCACACTGAGAATGATAGGGCTACACAACTTCCTGTCAGGAGAGAAGGAGGAGCTGGGGAGCTGCTGAGACAACACCACACTGACAATGAGAGGACTCCACAACTTCCTGTCAGGAGAGAAGGAGGGGCTGGGGAGCTGCTGAGCCAACTCACTGACAATGATAGGGCTACACAACTTCCTGTCAGGAGAGAAGGAGAAGCTGAGGAGCTGCTGAGACAACACCACACTGACAATGAGAGGAACCCACAACTTCCTGTCAGGAGAGAACGAGGGGCTGGGGAGCTGCTGAGCCAACTCACTGACAATGATAGGGCTACACAACTTCCTGTCAGGAAAGAAGGAGGAACTAAGGAGCTACTGTGAAAACACACTGACAATGAGAGGGCTACATAAATACTGTCAGGAGAGAGGGAGGAGCTGGGGAGTTTCTGAGACAACACCACACTGACAAAAAAGAGGACTACACAACTTTCTGTCAGAAGAGAAGGAGGAGCTGGGAACCTGCTGAGACAACACACTGACAGAGAAGACTACATAAACAAGGCAATTACAAACAAAAATATGCTAAAGCCAGTACAATTTGTGCTAATACTATATTAGTAAGTTACATGTCTTGGGGTGATCATCTTATTTCAATACATATTTCTAAAACCAGAAAACCAGTCTAACCAAAAACCACAACTTCTGCTAAACATATAGGACAAAATCCCAAATCTATCAGATCACAAAACCTTTCACCTGATCCGGTCACCCAGACACCTGAACGCTCCCAAAGATCATTGGAAGGAAAATCAGTGATAGAACAAATGTTTTACCTGTGAAGTTTATGTGGAAAAAGCAAATGTTTGTTCTCAGAAGAGATTTATTCCTGTTATCTGACAAATCCATCAGCTGGAAATCCCTTTACGACAGGTAATGACTGTTTTAGGTCATCAAGAAAACCTGACATTTCCATAGGGCGGGTGTTGTGTCCCGCAGGGAGAATCTGCTGAATGTTTTTGTATTTACGCTTTTCATCCTTAGTTTTTTTTCTTTCTTAAAACTTTTTGGACTAATGCAGAAAATAATTCAGTCATTGTGTAGGGTTATGGAGTCGTCACCAATTCCCATGTCACTTGGGTATATGGCAGGGTTTCCCATGCTGGGTGATGTTACATAACTACACCACCCAGCATGCCCGGATAGCCAACGGCTGGGTGGTGGGAGTTGGTTTTGCAACAGCTGGAGGCACCCTGGATGGGAAACCCTGGTATATGGGCATGACCGCTACGGAAATGTAAAAAAAGGCCAGCGGGCACCAGTGGAGTGATGGGGAATTTAAAGGGGTATTCTAGAAAAATATATATCAACTGACACCAGAAAGTTTAACAGATTTGTAAATAACTTCTGTTAAGAAATCATAATCCTTCCAATAATTATCAGCAGCTGAAGTTGAGTTGTTCTTTTCTGTCTGGCAACAGTGCTCTCTGCTGACACCTCTGCTTGTCTGGGGAACTGCACATAGTAGAAGAGGTTTGCTATGGGGATTTGCTTCTACTCTGGACAGTTCCTGAGACAGGTGTCATCAGAGAGCACTTAGACAGAAGAGAACAACTCAACTTCAGCAGCTCATAAGTACTGAAAGGATTAAGATTTTTTTTTATAGAAATAATTTACCACTCTGTTTAACTCTCTGGAGCCAGTTGAGATATATACAGTATATATATATATAAGTTTATTTCCTGGATAACCCCTTTAACAGGTGAAAAATTGTAATTTTTTTTAGCTTAGTATATTCCCTGATGTTAGACACATTTTTGGAAGTGTATATACTATTTAGGGGGAGGACCACACTTCCAGCAAAGAGATTGGCTCACCAACAGAAAGGGATAGCCAGTATACGGGAAACAGAGGTGATGGGGAGCAGCATTAAAAGACAGTGAGGAACGAGAAAATTTTACTTCGTACAATAATAAAGATAAGAATTTAGGGGAAGATTTATCAAAACGTGTCCACTGGAAAAGTTACTGAGTTTCCCATAGCAACCAATCAGATCGCTTCTTTAATTTTCCAGAGGCCTTTTCAGAAAAGAAAGAAGCGATCTGATTGGTTACTATGGGCAACATTACCTCTAGACAGGTTTTGATAAATCTCCCTCTTATATCTTACAGGATCTCAGCATCATTCTGGGTACTGTGATGGGGTCAGACAAAAGCCCCTCTGCTCAAATTCTGGCCTCCAGTCTTCTTGGGATGAGGCCACAAGGTTTACACACCTGGATTTGGGGATTTTCTGCAGATCCTCTCTGCTCTGTCCAGTTTGATGAGGACCCTCATTGGAAGGTATATGCTGCCCCCACCATGATCACTGTAGGGATGGTATTGGGCAGGTGATGGGCAGTGCCTGGTTTCCTCCAGACATGATGCTGCCCCCACCATGATCACTGTAGGGATGGTATTGGGCAGGTGATGGGCAGTGCCTGATTTCCCCCAGATATGATGCTGCCCCCCACCATGATCACTGTAGGGATGGTATTGGGCAGGTGATGGGCAGTGCCTGGTTTCCCCCAGACATGATGCTGCCCCCACCATGATCACTGTAGGGATGGTATTGGGTAGGTGATGGGCAGTGCCTGGTTTCCCCCAGACATGATGATGCCCCCACCATGATCACTGTAGGGATGGTATTGGGCAGGTGATGGGCAGTACCTGATTTCCCCCAGACATGATGCTGCCCCCACCATGATCACTGTAGGGATGGTATTGGGCAGGTGATGGGTAGTGCCTTGTTTCCTCCAGATATGATGCTGCCCCCACCATGATCACTGTAGAGATGGTATTGGGCAGGTGATGGGCAGTACCTGATTTCCCCCAGACATGATGCTGCCCCCACCATGATCACTGTAGAGATGGTATTGGGCAGGTGATGGGCAGTGCCTAGTTTCCCCCAGACATGATGCTGCCCCCACCATGATCACTGTAGGGATGGTATTGGGCAGGTGATGGGCAGTACCTGGTTTCCTCCAGACATGATGCTGCCCCCACCATGATCACTGTAGGGATGGTATTGGGCAGGTGATGGGCAGTGCCTGGTTTCCCCCCAGACATGATGCTGCCCCCACCATGATCACTGTAGGGATGGTATTGGGCAGGTGATGGGCAGTGCCTGGTTTCCCCCAGACATGATGCTGCCCCCACCATGATCACTGTAGAGATGGTATTGGGCAGGTGATGGGCAGTGCCTAGTTTCCCCCAGACATGATGCTGCCCCCACCATGATCACTGTAGGGATGGTATTGGGCAGGTGATGGGCAGTACCTGGTTTCCTCCAGACATGATGCTGCCCCCACCATGATCACTGTAGGGATGGTATTGGGCAGGTGATGGGCAGTGCCTGGTTTCCTCCAGACATGATGCTGCCCCCACCATGATCACTGTAGAGATGGTATTGGGCAGGTGATGGGCAGTGCCTGGTTTCCCCCAGACATGATGATGCCCCCACCATGATCACTGTAGGGATGGTATTGGGCAGGTGATGGGCAGTGCCTGGTTTCCCCCAGACATGATGCTGCCCCCACCATGATCACTGTAGGGATGGTATTGGGCAGGTGATGGGCAGTGCCTGGTTTCCCCCAGACATGATGCTGCCCCCACCATGATCACTGTAGGGATGGTATTGGGCAGGTGATGGGCAGTGCCTGGTTTCCCCCAGACATGATGATGCCCCCACCATGATCACTGTAGGGATGGTATTGGGTAGGTGATGGGCAGTGCCTGGTTTCCTCCAGACATGATGCTGCCCCCACCATGATCACTGTAGGGATGGTATTGGGCAGGTGATGGGCAGTACCTGATTTCCCCCAGACATGATGCTGCCCCCACCATGATCACTGTAGGGATGGTATTGGGCAGGTGATGGGTAGTGCCTTGTTTCCTCCAGATATGATGCTGCCCCCACCATGATCACCGTAGAGATGGTATTGGGCAGGTGATGGGCAGTGCCTAGTTTCCTCCAGACATGATGCTGCCCCCACCATGATCACTGTAGGGATGGTATTGGGCAGGTGATTGGCAGTGCCTGGTTTCCCCCAGACATGATGCTGCCCCCACCATGATCACTGTAGGGATGGTATTGGGCAGGTGATGGGCAGTGCCTGGTTTCCCCCAGACATGATGCTGCCCCCACCATGATCACTGTAGGGATGGTATTGGGCAGGTGATGGGCAGTGCCTGGTTTCCTTCAGACATGATGCTGCCCCCACCATGATCACTGTAGGGATGGTATTGGGCAGGTGATGGGCAGTGCCTGGTTTCCCCCAGACATGATGCTGCCCCCACCATGATCACTGTAGGGATGGTATTGGGCAGGTGATGGGCAGTACCTGGTTTCCCCCAGACATGATGCTGCCCCCACCATGATCACTGCAGGGATGGTATTGGGCAGGTGATGGGCAGTACCTGGTTTCCCCCAGACATGATGCTGCCCCCACCATGATCACTGTAGGGATGGTATTGGGCAGGTGATGGGCAGTGCCTGGTCTCCTCCAGACATGATGCTGCCCCCACCATGATCACTGCAGGGATGGTATTGGGCAGGTGATGGGCAGTACCTGGTTTCCTCCAGACATGATGCTGCCCCCACCATGATCACTGTAGGGATG
The DNA here is from genome assembly GCF_029499605.1 of Hyla sarda. Lineage (NCBI taxonomy): Eukaryota > Metazoa > Chordata > Amphibia > Anura > Hylidae > Hyla > Hyla sarda. The sequence goes on from NC_079195.1 coordinate 222,101,500, forward strand.
GTATTGGGCAGGTGATGGGCAGTGCCTGGTTTCCCCCAGACATGATGCTGCCCCCACCATGATCACTGTAGGGATGGTATTGGGCAGGTGATGGGCAGTGCCTGGTTTCCTCTATACATGATGCTGCCCCCACCATGATCACTGTAGGGATGGTATTGGGCAGGTGATGGGCAGTGCCTGGTTTCCTCCAGACATGATGCTGCCCCCACCATGATCACTGTAGGGATGGTATTGGGCAGGTGATGGGCAGTGCCTGGTTTCCTCCAGACATGATGCTGCCCCCACCATGATCACTGTAGGGATGGTATTGGGCAGGTGATGGGCAGTGCCTGGTTTCCTCCAGACTTGATGCTGATAAGAATCTTGGTTCCATTAAACTAGAGAATCCTGTTCCGCAGTCTGATCCTTTAGATCCTTTTCTGTAATCTTCAGGCGTCTTTCATGTGTTATTACTGAGAAGCTTTTTTTGTGCCATAAAGCTCAGATTGTGGAGGCCTCAGTGATGGTTCTGGAGGTTTCTCCCATCTGTACACAGGATCTTTGGGGCTTAGCCAGAGTGACCATTTGGTTCTTGGTCTCCTCTCTTACCAAGACCTTTGTCCCCCGATTCCTTAGTTTGGTCGGCCGGCAGTTCTAGGAAGAGTCCAAGTTGTTCCTTCTTCCATGTAAGAATTGTAGAGGTCACTGAGCTCTTGGAAACTTTCAGTGCAGCAGAAATGTTTTTGTTCCCTTCTCCAGATCGATCTCTGCCTCCACTCAATCCTGTCTTTGAGCTCTACAGGCAGTTCTTTTCACCTCATTGCTTGGTTTTTGCTCCTCTATGCATTATTAAGGTTTAGAAACAATCTTATAGACAATCAAGAGAAATAAGAGGGCCTCAGAGATTAAATTTAATTGTCATAGCTCTGAAAACCTATGTCCATGCCCAAAAATTTAGTTTTTCATTTTTAATAAATTTTTAATACCTTTTTAAATTCCATTTTCACATTCTCATTATGGGGTATTAGGGGCAGAATGATGGGGATATAATTGACTTTTTAGTTTTATTTTAGCACAAGGATGCAACATAACAAAATGTGAAAAAGTGAAAGGGCCTGAAAGTGTTCTGAATGCAAAGCATGCCTGTGCAGGGGATTTGGTGCTCTGTATCAGTTCAGAGCAATAAAAAGATATATTAAAATGGGTACATTCCCACCAGAAGGAGGTTTTTAGCAACAAAATCCACAAAAATATATATTTTTTTAACCCCTTAAAGGAAATCTGTCATCAGTGTCACCTGCACTAACCTTTCGGTACAGACAGGTAGTGCAGGTGACACTGATGACAACGATACTTACCTGGTTCCGTTCCGTGCTGTGGTTCTCCGGCAATCCTTTTCGGTATCTTCAACTCCGGGACCAACTTCGAGCATGGGCGGAGCTTAGTGACATCACCACTGCTGTTTGCTAGAGAACCGCAGCAGTGATGTCACTAAGCTCCACCCATGCTCCAAGTCGGGCCCTGAGCTGAAGATACCGAAGAGAATAGCTGGAGAACGACAGCACGTAATGGGACAAGATAAGTATCATTGTCACGTGTCACTGCACTACCTGTCTGTACCGACAGGTTTGTGCAGGTGACACAGATGACAGATTTTACTTTACGGACATTGGACATAAATGTACGGACCACAGGAGCTGCACACACTACATGCATGGCAGGTCCCGGCTGCTATGAGCCAGGACCCCGTCGGTAATGGCCAGGGCTGGCGTTAGGGCAGGGCAAACCAGGCAGTTGCCTAGGGCCCCCCACAGGCCGGCATGGTAAGTCGCCAGCACCAGCTGGCAGCACGTCATCTTCAGTGTTCCAACCACTACCCCTCCGGTCCCGGGAATTACTGCTATGGTCTATAGGCCAGAGCAATAGATTGTGACCCCGGACCGGAGGAGCTGTGGTCGGAACACTGAAGTGGGGCAGTACACAGACATACAGCCTCCAGCCATTATACACTGTATATGGGCTGTATGTCTGTGGGGGAGCTATACTGCACCTAATGTTGGGGGAACTATACTGCGCCTAATGTGGGGAGCTAATAGCTCCCCACATTAGGTGCAGTATAGTTCTCTACATTAGGTGCAGTATAAGCTCTGAGCTATACTGCACCTAATGTGGGGGGAACTATATGGCACCTAATGTGGGGGAACTATACTACACCTAATGTGGGGCTATACTGCACCTAATGTGGGGGAACAATACTGCACCTAATGTGGGGGAACAATACTGCACCTAATGTGGGGGCACAACTGCACCTAATGTGGGGGAACTATACTGCACCTAATGTGGGGGAACTATACTGCACCTAATGTGGGGGAACTATACTGCACCTAATGTGGGGGGGGGGACTATACTGCACCTAATGTGGGGGGAACTATACTGCACCTAATGTGGGGGGAACTATACTGCACCTAATGTGGGGAACTATACTGCACCTAATGTGGGGAACTATACTACAGCTAATGTGGGGGAACTATACTGCACCTAATGTGGGAGGACTGTACAGCCAACCTAATGTGGGGGAACTATATGGCACCTAATGTGGGGGAACTATATGGCACCTAATGTGGGGAGCTAATGTGCAGGACCACAGTAACAAGTTCAAACAAAATGGTGGTCGGAGGTCCCCTCACCTGCCTCCACCACTCTCCCAAAGTCTTCTTCTCTGGCCTTCCTTCCAGTAGACCAAAGAAGTATATTGCAGATAACACTGATCAGTGCTATGCTAATGCCTAGCACTGAACAGTATTAGAAATCTAAACAATACTAAAAACAGCCCCCTATGGGGAGATAAAAAGTGTAAAATACATTTTTATAAAAAGAGATAAAAAATGATGTAAATAAGCCCCTCCCCTAAATAAAAGTTAAATTGTCCCTTTTTCCTATCTCCCCCCCCCCCCCAAAAAAAAAAAAAAAAATTAATAAACATATTTAGTATCGGTACGTGCGTAAATGTCTGAACTATCAAGATATTATGTTAATGATTCAATTACGTTGAATGGCGTAAACGCCAGATCCCATTAAAAAAAAAACATTAAAAGCGATTTAAAAAGTCACATATGTGCAAAAGTGGCACAAAAACAAATAAAATAAAAACCTACAGATCATGGCACAAAAATGAGCCCTCCTACAACCCCCTGTATGGAAAATTGAGAAAGTTATAGGGGGTTAGAATAGGGCAATTTTAATGATATTTATTTTGTAAAAAAAAATAAAAATAAAAAAAAGTTTGCGTTTAAAAAAATATATACCGTATTTTAAAAAAAAAAAGTTTGCATAAAAAAAACGGTACTATAATAGAAAAGCGCGTATAATGGGTATAATTTTTTATTGTATTAACCCAATGGAAAGGCTGTTTGGGCATGCTGGGTAGTTGTAGTTTTGCAACAGCTGGAGACACACTGTTCGGAAAACACTGTTCTACTGGACGGGTCATTGACTTTAAAGGTTTTTCCATATAACCAGCGCACATATGTGCAGGAGGAGGAAGATGTCCCATCTCATTGTTTGCACAGAGGGCAATGATGGCTCCTTAAAATCTCTGAAGCTGGAATAATGTGTTAAGTAGTAGTTTAACAGCCATATGACCCCGGGATACGACCGATGTTACCCGCCACATTATAGGGAGTTATGAGATTTTATTATGCGCCGTTAAGCACCCTGTAGAAATTTCTAGAAAATTCCAGCCAATGAGATGTTGCGGGTTCTGGGTATATATTGGGCTGAATTTCCAGCACCTCCACATCTCCTCCAGATTTCTCCTGTTCACTTGTTACCCTCGTATTATCCACCATGAGAGTCCTACCTGTCTGCTGCGTCCTGCTCGCTTTCCTGGTGGCGGCCGAACAAGTAACGGCGGACGGGCAATTTGTGAAGCTCTGCGGCCGGGAATTCATCCGAGCCGTGATCTATACCTGCGGAGGATCCCGATGGAGGAGGCTTCTGTCTGGGCAGCCCCAAGACATGACAGGTAAGTGTATATAGACTCACGGTAAGACTGTGTTTCCCAACCAGGGTGCCTCCAGCTGTTGCAAAACTACAATTCCCAGCATGCCCGGACAGCCGAAGGCTGTCCGGGCATGCTGGGAGTTGTAGTTTTGCCACAACTGGAGGCATACTGGTTAGGAAACACTATAATGTGACCTGCAGTACCACTTATATACACCAGATGGCGATGCAAGACAGCACTTTAAAAATGTTCATACATTCTGCGCATGCACATTGTACTTAGTAGACTATACAGGGCAGGATTCATATATAACAGCCAAAAGCTGTCCGGGCATGCTGGGAGTTGTAGTTTTGCAACAGCTAGAGGCACACTGGTTTGGAAACACTGTAACAAGACCTGCAGTACCACTTATATACACCAGATGGCGAAGCAGGAGAACACTTTTAAAAATGTTCATACTTACTGCACATTGTAGTTTACACAGGGCAGGATTCATATATTCCAGCCAAAGGTCATGCTTAGAGTTGTAGTTTATCTACCAGTATGCTTCCAGCTGGTGCAAAACGCTATACCAAGACCTGCAGTACCACCTATATACACCAGATGGCGAAGCAAGACAGCACTTTAAAAGTGTTCATATGTACTGCGCATGCACATTGTACTTAGTGGACTACACAGGGCAGGATTCATATATACAAGCCGAAGGCTGTGCGGGCATGCTGGGAGTTGTAGTTTTGCAACAGCTAGAGGCATACTGGTTTGGAAACACTGTAACGTGACCTGCAGTACCACTTATATACACCAGATGGCTAAGCAGGAGAACACTTTAAAAATGTTCATTCTTACTGCACATTGTACTTTGTAGTTTACACAGGGCAGGATTCATATATTCCAGCCAAAGGCTGTCTGGGCATGCTGGGAGTTGAAGTTTTGCAATAGCTGGAGGCATACTGGTAGAAAAACACTATAACAAGACATGCAGTACCACCTATAGACAACAGATGGCGAAGCAGGACAGCACTTTTAAAATGTTCATACTTGCTGCACATGCACACAGGCCGGAATTTATCATTGTAGGTGTCAGTGAAGCATTTATCATTGTAGGTGTAAGTGAAGCATTTATCATTGTAGATGTAAGTGAAGCATTTATCATTGTAGGTGTAAGTGAAGCATTTATCATTGTAGGTGTAAGTGAAGCATTTATCATTGTAGGTGTAAGTGAAGCATTTATCATTGTAGGTGTCAGTGAAGCATTTATCATTGTAGGTGTCAGTGAAGCATTTATCATTGTAGGTGTAAGTGAAGCATTTATCATTGTAGGTGTCAGTGAAGCATTTATCATTGTAGGTGTCAGTGAATCATTTATCATTGTAGGTGTCAGTGAATCATTTATCATTGTAGGTGTCAGTGAAGCATTTATCATTGTAGGTGTCAGTGAAGCATTTATCATTGTAGGTGTCAGTGAAGCATTTATCATTGTAGGTGTAAGTGAAGCATTTATCATTGTAGGTGTCAGTGAAGCATTTATCATTGTAGGTGTCAGTGAATCATTTATCATTGTAGGTGTCAGTGAAGCATTTATCATTGTAGGTGTCAGTGAAGCATTTATCATTGTAGGTGTCAGTGAAGCATTTATCATTGTAGGTGTCAGTGAAGCATTTATCATTGTAGGTGTCAGTGAAGCATTTATCATTGTAGGTGTCAGTGAAGCATTTATCATTGTAGGTGTCAGTGAAGCATTTATCATTGTAGGTGTCAGTGAATCATTTATCATTGTAGGTGTCAGTGAAGCATTTATCATTGTAGGTGTCAGTGAAGCATTTATCATTGTAGGTGTCAGTGAATCATTTATCATTGTAGGTGTCAGTGAAGCATTTATCATTGTAGGTGTCAGTGAAGCATTTATCATTGTAGGTGTCAGTGAAGCATTTATCATTGTAGGTGTCAGTGAAGCATTTATCATAGTAGGTGTACGTGAAGCATTTTCTACACCTTTTTTTTTTGTGCGCTGGTGATGTGTAGGAGCGCCAAATTTATTAAATGGCCGCAGAGCATTTGATAAATTTTGTTCAGGTACAAATTTTCTGAAATTTTGCTCTTCACATGCACTAAAAAGCTAAGCTAAGTCTGCGCTGGTGTAATTTTAGAGACTTTTTCGGTGGTTTGGCACCTTTTTACAAAAAGGCGCAGTTCATAAAACCCATCCATATAATTTGTATTGGGAAAATCAGTGGATTACAATGCAAAATCAGCAGAAATGTGTAAACCAAAAGGCGCAAAAAAGGACACTTGCGCCAAAATAGCGCCAAATATAGACGAACAAAGGGTGAACACAATGATAAATGCCGGCCATTGTACTTAGTGAACTACACAGAGCAGGATTCATATATACCAACCAAAGGCTGTCCGGGTATGCTGGGAGTTGTGGCTTTGAAACAGCTGGAGGCACACTTGTAGGGAAACACTGTAACATGACCTGCAGTACCACTTATATACACTAGATGGTGAAGCAGGACAGCACTTTAACATTTTTCATACATACTGCACATGCACATTGTACTTTGTAGACTACACAGAGCAGGATTGACATATACCATGTGTTTCTCACATTTATACCATTGTATCATCTCATACTGTATATACCACCTTTTGTAGGGCAATTTATTCATGAATAGAACACAAGTATTATAAAGTTGTTGTTTTTTTTTTTTTTTTTTTTTTTTTAAACATCTTCCCAGATGCTCTATCTGTATACTGCTGCTGCTATCACTATGGGATCAGGATATATAGTAGTTATACACCTCCCATCTCTATCTGAATACTGCTGCTGCTATCTCTATGTGATCAGAATATATATTAGTTAAACACCTCCCCCTCCAGCTCTATCTGTATACTGCTGCTGCTATCTCTATGGGATCAGGATATAATGTAGTTGTACACCTCCCCTTCCAGCTCTATCTGAATACTGCTGCTTTTATCGCTATAGGATCAGGATATGTAGTAATTATACACCTCTACTTCAGCCCTATCTGTATACTGCTGCTATCTCTATGGGATCAGGATATATAGTAGGTATACACCTCCCCTCCAGCTCTATGGGATCAGGATATATAGTAGGTATACACCTCCCTCCAGCTCTATCTGTATACTGCTGCTATCTCTATGGGATCAGGATATATAGTAGTTATACACCTCCCCTCCAGCTCTATCTGTATACTGCTGCTATCTCTGTGGGATCAGTATATATAGTAGTTATATACCTCCCCTCCATCTCTATCTGTATACTGCTGCTATCTCTATGGGATCAGGATATATAGTAGTTATACACCTCCCCTCCAGCTCTATCTGTATACTGCTGCTATCTCTATGGGATCAGTATATATAGTAGTTATATACCTCCCCTCCATCTCTATCTGTATACTGCTGCTATCTCTATGGGATCAGGATATATAGTAGTTATACACCTCCCCTCCAGCTCTATCTGTATACTGCTGCTATCTCTATGGGATCAGGATATATAGTAGGTATACACCTCCCCTCCAGTTCTATCTGTATACTGCTGCTATCTCTATGGGATCAGGATATATAGTAGTTATATACCTCCCCTCCAGCTCTATCTGTATACTGTATAGTTTTTTAAACCTCATCCCAGATGCATTTTACTTAATCTGAAATATATGCCTTTGGCTGTCCAGGCATGTTGGGAGTTGTAGTTCTGCAACAGCTGGAGGCACACTGGTTGGTAAACACTGTAACATGACTTGCAGTACCACTTATATACACCAGATGGATATGCAGGACAGCACTTTAAAAATTTTCATACTTACTGCACATGCACATTGTAGTTTGTAGACTACACAGGGCAGGATTCATATATTCCAGCCAAAGGCCATATGGCCATGCATTGTAGCTTTGCAACAGCTGGAGGCACACTGGTTGGTAAACACTGCTCTACATAGCTACTTTATGTATATGGCCAGCTTTAGATAATTAACTCTTCTTGCTAACTCGTGTCTGGGGGTCCTAAAAGGGTACTCCGGGGAAAACAAATGTTTTCAAATCAACTGGTGCCAGAAAGTTATACAGATTGTCAAATTACTTCTATATGAAAAATCTTAATCCTTCCAGTAATTATCGGCTGCTGTATGCTCTGGAGGAAGTGGTGTAGTTCTTTCCAGTCTGACCACAGTGCTCTCTGCTGCCACCTCTGTCCGTGTCAGGAACTGTCCAGAGCAGGAGAGGTTTGCTATGGGGATTTGTTCATGTTCTGGACAGTTCCTGACACGGACAGAGGTGTCAGCAGAGATCACTGTGGTCAGACTGGAAAGAACTACACAACTTCCTGTGGAGCATACAGCAGCTGATAAGTACTGGAAGGATTAAGATTTTTAAATAGAAGCAATTTACAAATCTGTATAACTTTCTGCCACCAGCTGATTTAAAAAACAATTTTCTCCGGAGTACCCCTTTAAGATCTGATCGCAAGCAATGTAGAAGATGAAGAACGCCATGTAACACTTGTGTTGTCTACAGACAGAGACGCCTTCTTCGCCTTGCATGCTGTAGATGAGGACTCGGTGGGACCGGTGGAATATCACGTGCAGAAAATAAATTCGGAGAACCTGCAGGAAACAGAGTCTTCTGAGGAGTTGTGGGGGTTAAAGAAGAACCCAGCCCAAGAGAGACGCGACCTGAATGAACTGCTGACCACCGCCTGCTGCAAGACCGGCTGCAAGAAGAAGGACTTGAGTTCACTTTGCTAGACCTGTATGTAGAGATCAATGTTTCCCAAACAGGGTGACTCCAGCTGTTGCAAAACTACAACTCCCAGCATGCCCAGACAGCCGAAGGCTGTCTGGGCATGCTGGGAGTTGTAGTTTTGCAACAGCTGGAGGCACCCTGCTTGGGAAACACTGCCTTAATAAGACATTACTGCAGTGTTTACCAAGCAGGGTGCCTCCAGCTGTTGCAAAACTACATCTCCCAGCATGCCCAGACAGCCTTCGGCTGTCTGGGCATGCTGGGAGTTGTAGTTTTGTCACAGCTGGAGGCACCCTGCCTGGAAAACACTGCCTTAATAAGACATTACTGCAGTGTTTCTCAAGCAGGGTGCCTCCAGCTGTTGCAAAACTACATCTCCAAGCATGCCCAGACAGCCTTCGGCTGTCTGGGCATGCTGGGAGTTGTAGTTTTGCAGCAGCTGTATGCACCCTGGTTGGGAAACACTGGTATAGATAGATGTATAGAGCCGGTGCACTATTATACCACTACACTATATCTGGCCTCATTGTGACGGTGCTAATGGTTTAGGAACATGTTAAAAATGACCTCAGTTTACGGCCGTGTACAGACGACTAATAAAGAATATACCTGCTGGATAAAAGAGCGTCAGTCATTCATCTCATTGCCCCCATTATAAACCCCCCCACAAACATGGTACATACAAACTCCCCCCCCAGAGATTGCCCGTAATGGTCTCATCCAGGACCCCAGTGGTAAACTAAAGAAGAGCGGACCGTGTGCCGTCACACTGAGTATGATGCTACATGTGCTGCCTTTCGTTTTGCTTTACATAAGGGGGTTTCCCCCAACATGGCCGATATATTCCAAAAACAGCACCACACCTGTCCACAGATGGTAGTTCAGCCCTATTCACTTTATTGGAGCTGAGTTCGAACCCAAGGACGGGTGTGGCGCTGGTTCTGGAAGAAAGAAGTCAAGTTTCTGTAATCATGTGGATTGTGCGAGATCACCTCCCCTCCCAGCTCTATCTGTATACTGCTGCTATCTCTATGGGATCAGGATATATAGTAGTTATACACCTCCCCTCCAGATCTATCTGTATACTGCTGCTATGTCAATGAGATCAGGATATATAGTAGTTATACACCTCCCCTCCAGCTCTATCTGTATACTGCTGCTATCTCTATGGGATCAGGATATATAGTAGTTATACACCTCCCCTCCTTCAGCTCTATCTGTATACTGCTGCTATCTCTATGGGATCAGGATATATAGTAGTTGTACACATCCCCTCAAGCTCTATCTGTATACTGCTGCTATCTCTATGGGATCAGAATATACATTATACACCTACCCTCCAGCTCTATCTGTATACTGCTGCTGCCATCTCTATGGAATCAGGATTTATAGTAGTTATACATCTCCCCTCCAGCTCTATCTGTATACTGCTGCTATCTCTATGGGATCAGGATATATAGTAGTTATACCCCTCCTCTCCAGATCTATCTGTATACTGCTGCTATCTCTAGTGGATCAGGATACATAGTAGCTATATAACTCCTCTGAGGATGTGTTCAAACGTTTTTACTGCATTTTTTTTTGCTGCTGTTTTACGACCGTTGTGTAAATCACAGTTAAAAAGTGTCATTTTTATTGTAATTTTAGAAAACTGCACCAATCACTGCCAAAATGCAGTAAAAATGTGTAAAACATGCAGTTAAAATGGAACACGTGAACACCGCCAAAAAACCTTAAATCTTCATAAAACACCTCAGTTATAATTATAGGTCAGCTTTTTTTGTGCTCATGCCGATATTCCTCTAAAAAACGCACTCTGAATATGAAAACTTATTAAAACTGCACGTAATGTGAACTGACCTCAACCCAAAACCCAGTCTAATCAGTTCTCCTGGGTGACCTCCAGCAGCCTGATTAGATGACCAGGTGCAGTGATAAGACTCCACACCCTCTCTCTACAAAGCCAGAGGATTCACGGAAAATGTAGGCAGCATTAGTGAATAATTTCATTGATGCATTTGCAATCAGTATGGCTGCAAACCCCATGCCTGCCACATCAGCTAAAACCAGGTATGCACAAGGCATACACAAGAACCTCTACATTATTCTCCAATAGCCTATGCTGCACTATATAAGTAAGGCTTCTATTTGATTTACACATTGGTTCCTACATCACGAATCATTTGCATCAGAAATAATCAGCTTTTTACTGCATTGAATTTTGTATTGCAAAATTCTGGTGCCGTTTTGTACATTTTTCATCAAATTAGGGCAGAAAAACATATGTATTATACTGGTGTAAACATACAAATTCACTATTATGTTACTATTATCCAGAAAATATGACATAATAAATATTTTTTTTTACAAAATTAGCAAACACCAGTGGACGCATGCACCGCAATGTAAATGGCTATTTTCCTATTTCTCTCCTAAAATAACCCCCCCTGGAGCACTGGAGTCACCCCCTACTGTTGTTGAGACTTATATTAAAGTGTACCTGTCACTTAAAAAAAACAAAAAAAATAAAAACTACTACAGGTCTTCAGATGTTGCAAAACTACAATTCCCAGCATGCTCGGACAGCCAAAGCTGTATTCATTTCCTGTCTGCTCCTCTGTGCTCTGCATAAGCTGCAGTCATCCTGACAGAGCCAGGGTTATTAAGTATGGGAGTTTTACAAGATTGCTCCTATTTGTTGTCCTAGCACAGTGTTTCCCAACCAGAGAGCCTCCAGCTGTTGCAAAACTACAACTCCCAGCATGCCCGGACAGCCAACGGCTGTCCGGGCATGCTGGGAGTTGTAGTTTTGCAACAGCTGGAGGCACGCTGTTTGGAAAACACTGTAGGAGTTCTCATTTTGCAACAGCTGGAGGCACAATGTTTGGAAAACACTGCTCCACAACACCCACTGCTCTACAGCATCCATTTAAGCATGCACCCTATTCTTGGAAAGCTGGGTGCTAACAAATATGGCTGCCCAATACAGTGGTCACTCAGCTTTTCTAGACACTCAGCAATAGATAAGAGAATGAGATGCATCACTGTACACAACTGTCTGGGAAAGCTGGGTACATCTGTAATGGGTGCCATATTAATAATCACCCAACTTTTCCAGAAACAGAAAGTAGAAACAATTCGATAATACCTTTTAAACAAGTTGACCAAAAAAAGAATGACTCGGGTTAGTGGGGATTTTTAGATTTTAAGGAATTCCTCTTTGAAATTAGGGATCATTCACACTACGAAAATTTCATCCAGTCAGTCGGCGCCAAGACCGATCGGAAACGCGCCGTGTCCCTAGATAATAATGCATTTCCAAGCAGATTCCGCAGAAGAATAAACATGTTCATTCTTACAGCAGAGTCTGGGAATTGTAATTTCCGTCATGTGAATGGTGCTACAGAATCATATTAAAAACAATGGGGGGCTGCTGTGCCAAAATTTCAGAGAGGAAAATACGTAATATGACTGGGCCCTTGAGAATGACCTAGTGTAAATGTAGGAAATTTGTGGCTCTGTAGACAATGTGGAACTACAAGCCCCAGAAAATACTGACAGCTAAACTTATATATACACTCCACTCCTGACCTCCCCCCATACACTTGCATGCTCATCTCAGCTGAGCGTGCATGTTTTCTGAGTGTGGAATAAGTTGCTAACAGACTCCTCTGGCAGCGGCTCCTTAGAACAAAAGGATTGATCAGTTGAAACCCAACAAGTACGTTCCTTCTCTCCACTGATATTTGCCATCAGAGGAGAGTTGGGAGGTCTCCATATACATATGATCAGTTTTGCAAAACTACAACTCCCAGCATGTCCAGACACCCAAAGGCTGGGAGCTGCAATTTTGCAATAGCCAGAGGCATGCTGGTTGGGAAACACTGCTTTATTGACTTTTTTTGCTGACTTTTGCAGTATGGTGCGGATTATAGTGTATGCTCTGTGCAGATGTTTCCAGCATCCTATGTGTTACCTGGCGCATTTTTTAAGCCAGTTTTGTTTCTAGTCAGTCCAGGCATGCTGGGATTTGTAGTTTTGTAACATCTGGAGGCTCACTGGTTAGGAAACACTGATTTATAGAGTTCTGACTATTGCAGTATGGTGCAGATTATAGTGTATGCTCTGTACAGTAATTTGCCGCATTCTAGGTGTGTTTTGTGTCAGCTTTGTTTCTAGTCCCTTCGGGCATGTTGGAAGTTGTAGTTTTGCAACAGCTGGAGGCGTACTGGTTAAGAAACACTGCTTAATAGAGTGCTGACTTTTGCAGTATGGTGCGGATTATAGTTTATGCTCTGTGCAGTTATTTCCAGCTTTCTAGGTGTGTTTTGTGTCAGTTTTGTTTCTGGTTAGTTTAGGCATGCTGGGAGTTGTAATTTTGCATCAGCTACAGGCGGCTGGTTGGGAAACACTGCATTAGATAGATGGGTTCCAGCAATATCATTGTAATGTGTATGGCCAGCTTTAGATGTAGAGGGGATTGCAGTTACACATACAGAGCCACGAGTTATAGCTTATCCTACTCGTAATACACGGCGTAGACATTGGCCAGGGCAAACAGGGAGCTGTTCTTGAAGGTGTAGGATGAGAAGGTGTCGCAGGCTGGGTCCCAGATACACCGGCTCCCCACCCGCATGCTCTGATCGTTCAGCTGCCCAATGTAGATGAGGACAATGATTTTATACCTCGGGATCATCAAGTCCTTCACTCTGGCCTTCACCACCTGTAAATTACAAAAGACACTTTATAGAACAATGTCTCCTTTAATTAAAGGGATCTACCCCCCCTATGAGCCCCTTTTTCGGGACCCTCAATTTTTAACATCTATGAGCAGGTCCAGATGTTGTCCAAAATATCTAAGATATGTTCTGTGAAGTAAGCAGCTTGGACTCCCCAAACTGATACACTGTAACAAACTATCAGGACCGGAGAAAGATTTGTGTAGTTGGGGTATTTTGCTCACAGAGGATTATTCTACACTGGATACAACTGAAACAAACCCTCAGCAGTGAGGAATAATAATTCTATATTAATTCACTGACTGCAAGTAAAGATATAATGCACCGTTTCAGAACTAGTGTGCCTCTAGCTGCTGCAAAACTACAACTCCCAGCATGCACTGACAGCCTTCTGCATGTCGGGAGTTGTAGTTTGCAACAGCTGGAGGAACCCTAGTTGGGAAACACTGCTGTAAGAGCTGCTCCGTTTTCCTGATACAGAGCTCCAAATCCACTGTGTAGACATCATTTATAACATGCTGGGTACCTGCAGCTGCCACTAGGGGGAGCTTAGGAGCTTGGTGAAGACAGACCATTTTCCTTTGACTACATTTCAGTGTTTCCCAATCAGTGTGCCTCCAGTTGTTGCAAAACAACAACTCTCAGCATGCCCGGACAGCCAAAGGCTGTCAGTGGGCGTATCTTTGTGAGGTGGGGTGTGGCTTGCAAACTGGACTGACACATTGACCAGGAGATGCAGAGCGGAGCTTGAGGAGTAAGGTACTGGAAGTCCCATATACATGCATGGAACTTGAAACAAAAACCCATCTTTTATATAAGGGTGTAGGTAAGGGTTAATTTAACTATCATATATTTTTATTTGACATATAAGTAACA